>NW_010401775.1:48768-50303 GCF_000710305.1 Buceros rhinoceros silvestris
CCCCCCCAAAAAAAAAACCAACCCCAAAATGACTACTGCTTTTTGGCAGGAGAGCGCAATTTCACTTAGGAGGGAGATTTGCAAAGATACCAACAACCACTAAATGTGCTGGTCCCACAATAACTGGATGTGCGCTGGCATTTCATAGCGTGAAATGACCCCGTGGGGGAGATGTGTCCCCTCACCCCTGATTAGTTTGGATTCTTCCATACACGGAAGAATGAAGAAATATCCTATTAAATGATTTCAGGATTGTTATTGGTTTGTTTATTTTTTTTAATCTTAAATTATTCTACCCGGTATAATCTCATGAAAACTTGCTTCAGAAGATGAAAGAGCTCGGTGATTTAATGGTTACTGGAGTCATATTCCTGTGTGACATCTGCCTCTAATATGATTGCTTGAGAATGATCACGCCAGTGGGACTAGCAACGTAACCTCTCAACAGACTTGGAAATTGATTTTCATCAAGTATTGTTTGAAACTATTGTGCTGAGCGTTGAAATTGTTCTGTCTTGCAAAGAGTTACGCTGTGCTGATGATGTTTTCAACCTCTTCTAGAAGCCATCAACAGTCTGCAATATCAGGGTGTTTTGCAGTCTTTGTCTGAAAAACACATCCAGTCTGCATGAATTCTGCAAACTCTGACCAAGAGGAGGCTTTTCAAGGAGAGAAGTTAACACCCATTCCCATCAAGCAAGTTTTCTTTCAGAAACATGCTGCTGCCTACTGCCATTTAATGCTGCATTTGGTCAGAGTTCTCATGTGATTTGATTCCTGTTTCAGGCATGAGCACCATGACCTGGGCTCAAATCTACAGCCTGCAAGAGCTGTGGTGACTCCAGATCACTGCTGAATGGGATGGGAGAGAAGAAGAGTGTCTGCACCTCAACAAATCTCATCTCTGCCGCCACAGAGACAAAGACTTTGACAAATTCTGGAGGCCAGTGGCTTTCAGCAGAGAGAGGGAAGTGGGAAGACAATACTTTAAATGGAAAAGATGCAGCCACCTGCTCTCAGGGAGGGCAGGGCTCTCAGCCTAGTCCTTGTGAACTCCAGCAGTGAGAATGGCACCCGAGGAGGTGGTGATTGAGTGGCAGAGTACTGGGAGAGGCAAAGCAATCAGGATGTGAGAAGATGCCTTGGAAGGTGTTAAGGGTCTTTGAATTTGGGATGAAAAACAAAATTGCTTTTTCAAAATCATTTAGGGTCTCACTTCTGGCCCACACTGAGGGACCTGCAGTGCCTGAGGCAGTGCCTGCATCATGGCAACAAATCCTGAACGGCAACTAGAAAGACTTTTATCTTCTAGCCTTTTTGTGGCAAGGACCTGCCATTACTTGCTATTGATTCCTTAGACAGACTGACAGTGGTGCCTTCTGTACCTCCCAGCTGTATACTCATGCCAAGCCCTTCAACAGCACAAGGTACAAGCACACAATTTGCATTCAGTCTTTGAAGCAAAAACAGTATCTCAAGGGCTTCATATGAACTAAGTCATTAGATCCCTCCTGTTGGATGGGAGCTCCTGCAGG
>NW_010401775.1:50389-56660 GCF_000710305.1 Buceros rhinoceros silvestris
CAGGAATGCAAGGAAGTAAACAGTGTTTTGTCTAACTTCGAAAGAAGTCAAAAGCCATGTTTCTAATGCCCACTTGATCACTCAATTACTCAACCTGGTTCAAATACAGAGAGGACTTGAGGAAAAGAGAAGCTATGATTCTGCATGAAGGCTGAAGATATCCTCAGTACAAACCAAGTGGTATTTGAGTCGGACAAAGTCAACACAGCAATATGACTGGCCCCCAAACACCCACAGTGCCTTTCTTGTTTCTGGGTATCCAGGCTTCCTGGGACTCGATGTTCATGTGAACAATGAGTACATGAATTCTTCAAATGCCAGGCACTTCCTGGCACTTACACGTACTTGATGCCTTGTACTTGCTGCTAACTATGCAGAGGATGCTTATGCCTTTGGAAATGTCTGCAGCCATTTACAGCCTATTGTCTGAAGCCCTCATGGTCACCTCAGCTGACAGCTGCCAGCTCTTCCAGGAGAGTTGGTTGCTACTGTTCACAGGCATGAAGAAGGAAAAAGAAGAACCAGGTTTACCTTCAATAGCTCTAGACCTTTTTCATGTTGTCCTCACAGGAGAAGAGCTAAATTTGCAGCGGTACCAGGTGCTGGTAGACCCCACAGAAAAAATATTAC
The DNA here is from genome assembly GCF_000710305.1 of Buceros rhinoceros silvestris. Classification (NCBI taxonomy): domain Eukaryota; kingdom Metazoa; phylum Chordata; class Aves; order Bucerotiformes; family Bucerotidae; genus Buceros; species Buceros rhinoceros. Next base: position 51,020 of record NW_010401775.1, read on the forward strand.
AGTCTTGCTAGCACAGGCACTTCTGTTTTGTTTTCTTTCCAAAGGTGTTCTCCAGCACAGGGCTTGTGCAGCAGTCTTTGGAGGCATTAACCGTCCTCTTTCTGAGGCTGAAGAAAGGCTGATTTTTAAATTTCTTATGGTGCTGTAGGTGTACCTCAGACCATGTTAATACATAAGTGGTCCATCTCATTTTAAAATGCAAAATAGGTAACTGTGCCTGCAGAAGGACTTTTCCAGGTTCATATATAACAAGCTGCTAAGCTGGAGTGATCCAATCCAACACTATTCCATGATCCTGAGGTCTGAGGGGTTAAATGTGCTTTAAGAGGAGATGTTTGCTCTGGAGAAGAGATATTTCCGGTGATGAATTGATGGAACCAGTAGTGCAGTCTGGGTCTATGACACTCCAGTTAGCCATAAAATTGTATCCACATCCATTCACACACTTTCAGTTATGTATGTATATCACCCTCCTAATTGTCCTGTAAATGGGATGTGGGTACTATATAAAAATGAGACATGGTGCATAACGAGGAGTGCGGGGATTTTGTCTGGAGGTTTACTGTTAAAAAGCTGACATTTAAATTAAATACACTTCTTATTTTTTGTAAGCAGGATCCTCAGCTGAGGACAGATTGTAGTGGTACTGCTGATGGCAGTGGAGCTCCAGCAGCACAGATCAGCAGAGGCCCCAAGCCATGCAGAACCGTACGAACATCGATTCCTCTGTTTTCTTGTTTCCTTGTGAAAACTGGTGTGACACCTCTCTCGTGATGAATTGGCAAACCCATCTTCCAGGATACCAGCTGGCATGGTATAAGTCTATACAGTGCTGTCTTTTGACGGTAATTTATGAAACTTTCACAAGAGGAGTTTAACTTGTGCTACAGAGCTCGGTTTCTAGAACCTCAAATCAAATTTCCATACATGCAGAGAAGACAGGCTATAAATAATTCCTGTAGTGTTTTATAAACTATTCTAAGTAGCAAATATCATCTGTTAACCTTATTTTCACTTGGTACATGCAGCTAAAGGAAACAAATGAGCGGCTGCTGAATTAATTTGCAGCCCATCCAGAAACTTTTTTGCACTTTGTCTGGAAATTTTCCAGGCAGCAGAGCAGCTGGCATGCAAAAAGTGGGTGGCTTCCTAGGAAAGGGAGTTGGCTTTTTTTTTTCTTTTTCTTTTTCTTTTTTTTTTTTAAAAACAAAAATATCCACCTTTGGTCAGATTGAATTCTTCCAACCTGCCGGAGTGGTCCTTTTTAAAGGGAACACGTTGAGTCAGACTGGTTCTTTGTTTATTGCCAATGGGGCAAGATACAAGCCCACGGAAAGAAGCGGCCCTTTTCTGTCAATATTCTCCTTTGGGTGAGAAAACCTCCTGGAGAAGTCCATCTCTTTCCTCTGCCACAGCTGGGACTGAAGCAACTCCTTTACACTAAACACTGAAGTTTTCCACAGTCCCTGGAAGAGTGGGAGGATTGTGAGGCATTTTGGGGGCTTCCTGGTGCTGAAGGTGAAGGTGGACTTGGCATGTGCCTCTGCCATGGGCCAGCGGGCAGAGCTCTGCCAGCTCTGGCAGTTTCTGTCTGAGTAAGAGCTTTATAAATAAACTCCCCTCTTCTCTAGGAACCTGCACAATTTCTTATGCCAGCTACTCCACTATGTTTGGGGTCATTTCTGAGGTAAATGGGCAGGATTTGCCCTCCTGACACATGTCTCCTGAGGTAGAGCAGAGAAGTGCCAGGATGAGCCCCAACACCACGACATTGGTGGCAGCAAGAAGAGGCCAGGCACAGCACGTGAGACACAATAGAAGGATTTTCTACAACACTTCTTCCTAATAAACCGCTTCAAAAATGCAGCTGCCAGAGGTGTTCCTTCATCTCCTCTGTACCAGTTTGTTCAGTGTTGCTGGTCTAGGTCAGGCCCCTCACGGCACGTGCTGCGGAATGTTGCCCTGCGCTCACGCTTCTTCCAGAGATGATAACAACACTGCTAATAAGGATAATGTCTGCAGAGCTGTAAGAGAGTATCTGTTGTTTTCACAGATGATGTAACTTCTTGATATGGAGATACTGCTCAAAAGCCTTCAGCTATACTTTTTATTACACACTGGGTTTTTTTGTCTTTTTTTTTTAACTTCTTTAAATACACTTCTGATTCTGATATAAAACAGCTGACACACACATAGACAGACAAGTTTCCACAGGCAATTAAAACATTGGGTGCAGCCACTGGTGTCCTATACATGACATTTCTTTTTAGGAAGGAAGGAAACAAAATGGGAAAGAAACTGTTTTAACTTTTAAAACAACAACAATTAAAGTTTGAAGTAATATCCTCGAAGAAAAACAAAATTAAAAGCTGAATCACCACATTAAGTGCAGTATAAATCCTTCATTGGTAATAAAAATAAAACAACATATCTTGAAAACCCTGGGAGGCTACACAGACCCTCAGCTGCATGGAGATGAAGATGGCACTGAAGGGAAGAAAGCACATTTGCCACGCGTGATCCTCTCCAGGGCCCAGTGCCGCGTTGCTATTGAGACTGCTTGGAAATGTGTTAGGATAAAGTGTGATCTCCATCACAGCAGCGCAGAGCTGGAGCAGCTCCACTAACTTCAGCTAGATATGCTACTCCAAATTTTCTCATGCGTGGATGGTGAGAGTTTGGTCCTTTTGTCCTGGAGCCCACCCCACAGGCATGTCTTTCCCGTTCCTTGCAGAAGCACATGCTGCATTGCTGTAACACGTCTCCTGCTGCCTCTAAAGCAGTAAGGAGGGAAAATGCACGTGCGATGAATGCCTGAGGTGTTTATGGATGTTCATAAGACACCACTTTTTGTGACCACGTGAATTCAAAGTTTAGCCAGGTTATTAGATCTGAAATGTTTGCACTGAGATCTTTTTCTTCCAAAAAGCAGAAACAAAGCAAAATCCTTATTCCTTCACCTACAAAGAGAAATATTCTCCTGAGGAGCTGCTGGAGGGTGCGACACAGAGCAGGATCCTTTCCCACTTGAACCCAGGGGCAATGCTGAAGTGGCTGCTCTGGCAGTAACGAGGTAACTCCACATCATCCAGGGATGAAGAGAGCCAGCTTGGAGCTGCAGCCTGCTGAGATGCCCACCAAGAAGGCTGCCCTTGGATGAGTACCTCCAAGCTTTCTTGTGGACATACCGTGCACCTTCCCCAAGAGATTGCACCCTTCGTTTGGCAGCATTGCTAGTGCTTGCAGGAAGCGCTTGAGACAGCGTGGGCAGGCGGCTTGTGCCAGCACAGCAGAGAAAGTGTGACCCCCACAAAGGAGGCTGGAAAGGTGCCCCGGCAGGCCAGGCCTGGGCATGCTACCTCCCTGCCAGGCTGGGTCTTGCTGGGTACTGCGGGGGCTGGCTGGGAAGCCCCATGGGAAATCCTACAACATCACACCAACCTGGACCACAGCAACCCCACATTCAACCCCCACATCTTCTTGGAGAGGAACATTTAACAGCTTTGTACGGTGCTGTACCCATTTAAAAACGCCTGACTTTTTGCTTCGTTCAGCGTGCAGTGGGGGCAGAGCCTGATCAGAGCCTGGGCAGACCCTGGGCGTCACAGCCATTGCAATGAGCCAAAGAGTGGCAACCCACATCCCTGCCTCCCCAAGGGGCCCTGTGGCTGTTCCTTGGCCATCATGTTGCCACACACCAGCATGTGAGATTGCTACCAGCATTGCTTGGACCTCACTCAGAGCAGCCAAATCTGTGCCCTGAGGAAGCCCATTCCTCCTGCCCTGTGGCCTTCAGCCAGCTGAGTAATCCTGAAGGAATCAGGCACCAGGAGGTCGGAGGAGCTCCTGGGCATGCGCCGGTGCCCCACCAACACTGCGCTGTACAGGGCCCCTCCCCACACCCAAAAGCCGTGGAGAGCATGTCCCCACCAGAGTCAAGAGTGAATACCAGAGGCATGAGTCCTGTCCTGACAGGTCTGGGTTGCAGAGCTTAATTAAAATGATAAAGCAGCTGCAAGGCTGGGCAGGCTCACTGGCACACAGCTGAAAGCAGCGGTGGGGCCATCGGCTTGGCTGTTTTTTTGCCACCAAGGCATGCAAGCTGGGGAAGGTCTGCTCGTGCCTGCTTCTCTGATGTTCACCTTGCTCCTTCTCCCGCTGTCTTGGGGAGGGGTTCATCGCCCAGGGACAGAGAGGGATTCACCTGGTGCTCAGATCCCAGACTTGCCTGGAGCTTGGCTGACATGTTTAGCTCTGTTTTTGTAAATGTGTCTTTGGTCAGACACTCAACCACCTATCTGGGAGATCCACTGCGGTCTACACCAAGGGACACCATTGCCATTTTTCTCTCCACCTTTGCAAAGACCAGCTTTTGATGTTGCAGGTTCAGGCTGTTCTAGACATCAAAGTATTTGAGGGGTTTGCCATTATGGTCATCCAACCTCCACTACTGACTAGAGGGATTCAGCTCATCCCACGTTGGTTTAGAAAAGCCTCAAGATTCACCTCTTGCTTTCAACTGAACCCACATGCTACCCACGCAGAGGTCCTACCCTGGCAGTCTGTGTCTCCAGTCCCCATGAGAGACCTTTTCTCTGCCCATGGCCTCCACAGCCAGGAGCAGATCTGAAGTTTGATTGCTCTCCTACACCCCAGCTTAAAATCACAGCCTGCTGCATGCAGATATACTCGTGTCCACACAAAATACACTCTAAGTAGCACCAAGGATGAGGAACTTTTCACACATCTGGTTGCACATCACAGCTGGGAGAAAATGCTCCTCTTCCACCTTACCCACAAGAACTCCCGTCCCACCTCCCCATCCACACTCACTTGTGGATTTAGGAAATCAGGAGTAAATACTATAGGAAGTATGTTAGTGTGGCCAGAATATCTCTGTGAGCCCTCTGTGCCTCCTCTCTGTGCCTGTCTATAGGAATAAATATTATTAAAATGTGGGTAGTTTGCAAAGGGCTTAAGTTCTTACTCATTTTATATCTGGATCCTTCCTTGTGCTTAAAACTTGACTATATTCAAAATTGTAGTAAGATACCATGGGAGCCACAAAAGCCTCAGATGAACACATTTTTATTTCCTGGAGCTAGTGGCTCTTGCAGTGCCCTTAGATATTCTTACTTCTCTTCCTCCGCACGGGCAGAGCTGAGCTGCTTCAAGGACAAATATTCCAATCACAGATAAAGCAGAGAGCTCTTAGAGGCAGGTGTTAACATTTAGATCTGGCTTTTCCAGTGCCTCTTTTGAGGTTTCCAGGCGGCAGATGTAATACTCTCCACTTCCCTTTCTGTCCGTGGGTCTCACAGTGTTCTGAGCACACATCGCCGATGACTCCCTGTAAAATGGAAAACGTCCGAATGATACCACTGCAACAGGAGAGCGGGGATGGAGACATGTCAGGCATGTGGAGCACACAGAGTTCACGGGATAGCGTGAGTGGTCACCCCAAAGCCAGCCACCGGCCAAACGAAGGATAGGATTGCAAAGCTGGAGGCTGGGAAGAGTAGCCAGGAGACTCACTTTTCATCCCCTGCTCGGCTGTTAGAGGACATCCCTGCATCACCAGCCTCCACTCTGCCACAGATGAGATGGAATACCATGGATGTATCACTCATACCTATGGGAG
>NW_010401776.1:0-1483 GCF_000710305.1 Buceros rhinoceros silvestris
TATATAAAAATAACACTGAAAGAAAAGGGGGCAGAATCTAAGGGTGAATAGGGGAAGGCTTTCCCCCTCTGGAAGGGTGCATGCTTGATACAGATCTTTTGTCTGCCCCGTGAACTCAGTGAATAACAGTGGCAAATAGATGCTGAGGCTCATGAGCCTCGTGCACTTTAGGGGAATTGGGTTAGAGGCTCTTTCCGGGGCTCTAGAGAGGGAGCTGGAGCTCTTGCTCTCTCCCTCCTTCCCTTCCCCTCCCCGTTCAAGGCTGAGTGGCTTTACGGGACCTGCCAGCTCACATCAGAGAGGCTGAGGACTCTTCGCGCAGGCATCTGGGGGTCGTCTTCAAGTTTTCAGCTTTTCTTGTCAATTTTAACCCGTCCAAAACAGAAGTCTGAAATCTATCCAATTTTAACCCCTCTAAAATACAACTCAGTTACCAAGTAACTGAATTTGCTTTAACCCAGCCCCTTACACGTGGCTTTGGCAGAGTTCTCACAGACAGTAAAGGGTGAAGCATTATTCAATTATTTACTTACTTCCCATGTATGAGAGGAACTACAGTGTGACACTGATTTCAGGGTAATGGCCTCCTTGGCCCTGCTTGGGAGATCCGCCATGTAATTTGCAGAAACAGGTTGTGGTCTTCCCAGTTGCCAAGGTAGTCAAAGAGGTTTGTTTTCCTATTTTGGTTTCAACTTCTGCTGGGTAAACCCTTAAACCATGCAGCTACTTTTGAGGCAGGAGGATGGTTAAGTTTCCTGGTTTTGGGTTTGTTTTTTGTTTAGGTTTTTCTTTTTTTTTTTTTCAATCTACACCAGATACTTGAGTATCTGCTTATTTAGTAGACTGAAAAAGGCAACAAGGCCTTGATGTTTTTTTCAGTCAAAGGCTTCTCTGCACTGCTGTGGCAGTAAAATGCATCGTAAAAATGATTGTCATTTCCTCTGAGGTCCTGGTCACATAAGAACATGCAAAACTCAATAAACATGGATCATCCAAAATTGACAACTAGTCAAATACACTGAGCTAGAGATAGATCTGGACCCCAAAACTTGAATTAAAACTTTTGTAGACTTCTGACTGTGTTGGTCTGAACCTCTTTTCCTACCTTATATATCACTGCCTTAAAATATACTGCTACAATATCCTGACGCAGTGCTACTGCTTCCAATTCCTTAACAGAAGTTGGCATTTAGGGGCTTGATCTTTTTGGTAAACTTGAGTCTGGGAATGAAAGCAAAGAGGGAGCAATCACCAGTATAAATATACTGAGAGCAAGATCTTGCCTTTCTGATAACAGCTGTAAACTTCTATTAAGGTCATAAATTGTTTGCAACAGAAAACGATCCTTTATTTCTACACTTCTTGTTGAGCATTGTGAGACCTTGGGACTCGTTTCAGTCATTCTGATACAATATTTGCCAAATGACCAAAAGACAAGTTAAAAACCAAACTAGACATAATCTGCTTTTAATGATGTAGAGGG
>NW_010401776.1:1552-59500 GCF_000710305.1 Buceros rhinoceros silvestris
GGGAAAGAGCGGAAGACGGTAGTTTTAGAAACATGGATATCGTGAAGGACTGCAAGTCAAGAGAAGACGGATTTCAATTTACTTCCCTTTTCATCTGCAAAACATGACTGGGATTCCAGTTGCTCTTGTAATAAAAAAGAATAAATCATTTTAATGATTAGCAATTCAAACCAATCCCATGTTAAAATGTCATGCTCCAAGGTCAACTGAGACAACATAGCTTGTACTTCACACTAAAAATATCTGAACAGTCATGGAAGGTGGCCAGGAAAATACTCAGCCAACATGACAAATCCCATACCTCCTGCCCCCAATACTAAATGCATTACTACAATTTCAGGCATGGCCACCAGCACTCCAGATTTCTCCTCCTTCACCTCCAAATCAGTTGTGCCCAGCACAACCCACCGTGATGCCTGGGCAGTCCACAGCAGTCTCGGACTCATGAGACCAATGTATGAGAAGAAGAAAATACCAGAGTATGCTGCAGAATATACAGCTGAATAGGAAGTGTCAAACAGTCTGATAAACTGCTACAGTTTTCCAAAAATATGGCAAGGATCAGCATCTTAAGACACTACCAGCTGAGGGAACAAAGCTTTCTTTTCAGGCTGGAGTAGAATGGCTCACACAGAGCCCTTTGGTGGGAAATCAATGGGCTTCTGTTGGGTGGCTCCATGCAGTTGCAAGTTCTTGATCGTCTCTGTACTTAAAAAGAAGGCAAAGCAGCAGCAATAGGAAATAAAATGAAGTATTATGGAAGGACTCATCTACAGCCAAAGGAATAAATAAAGAAAAAGAAAATAAAATCTACAAAGCGGTAACACAGACAGACCAAAAGAACCTATGCTTTCTATCACACATAATGAGATGTCTGGCAGAACAACATCTGCAGAGGGATCACAGCTGCTGAGGATGAGAGGGAATAGACACATTATTTTTCAGTTGTAAGATGTACTAAGCAGGAGTGCCTTTAAAATAATATGGCTAAAGGGAAGATTAAACCAGAAGCACAGGGCTATCTGGCTTCTTTCAAGATGAAAGTCCAGTTGTAGATTTTAAATTTAACATTTAACATGAAGATTGATTGTAGATTCAGAACCGATATGTATATACTGAAGGATGTTCTGCACAAATTACATACAGTAGAAATGTAATAGTTTCACTGCCCTGTATTTAATGTAAACACAAGCCTTCTATGTGTGGTCTATGAGTTTGTTAAACTAATTCTGTGATGCTGCAAATCCTTGATAGGCCACAGGAATACCAGTCATTTACAGGAGCGAAGTGATCAAAACTTCTGTGGCAAATCAGTTAAAATGAGTAAATTACATCAATTAAAAATAGGCCTTCTGCTCTCAATTTCTGCTTCAGCGTCCTCTTTGACCATTCCGTTTGCTTACAGCATTTAAAAAATATTCAGAAGCCCAAAATACAATGGCATTTGCTACACTAAACAAGCAATACTACCCGCCAAGCAATGAACTACATTTCATGGCAGAGAAACGGTGGAAAAGCGTCCAGGACAGCAGCCCAAAAATCATGAGTGCAATCACGAGAGGAATAGAAAGCCTTCATTCATTTTCCCGTTTCACCACACGTCCCCGTGTCAGATCTTATGCAAGCCAATTAACCTCTTGCTCACAATTTCATCTCTAGAATGGAAAAACCCAACAAGCTCCAGAGCAGTGACAATAAGAACACTGAAAGCTATATAAAGCAGTGTATTATTGTGAGTCACACAAACGTTTAAAATATGGCTCCTCCTCACAAGAGGGACTAGCAGTCTGAGTCTTGGTTATCTGCTGTTCTCTGCTGTTCTCTGCAATTATTTAGGCTCAAATCACATTTGTTTTGTATAGGTGTGAAATGCCACTCTTTAATCTTGTAGCATTTTACTGTTTCGGGTGGCTAAATCCCACCTTTGAAGTTGAGCACTTTGTCTAAGCTAGTCATCTAGGGTTTCTCTATTGTCCCAGAGATTAGTTTTACTAAAGAGCATTACCACCTCACTCCTCTGACTGCGAAGGGATTAGATCCCTAACTTTTAGATACATATGTTACGCAAGATGAATCCCACCTACGTGCCTAAAGCAAAGGTTCCTGTTTCTGTTTCTGCCATGTTTCTGTTTCAGCATCACCAGCGTGTTCCTGTGCTCCACAGCACTGCCAGCGCACCGGGCATGCTGCGACCGCTGTGCAAGTGCAGCTCAGACACCTTGAACACGTCTGGCACTTCCAGATTTAGCTGTAACCTGCCTGCAGGACGGCTACAGAAATCAGGCTGCAGCTAAGTGAGACTTCCAGGTCTGAAGCAGACCTATACGTTATGCTTACGCAAAGTTTGAAGTAGAGAGGAAATTCACTTCAGCTTCAGAAGTGGAGTCTGAGGAGTCTTTCCAGGGGGCTTTCAGAAAGCAGACAGTTCATCTAGGTACCTCCTCCTAAAATCTTCTAGAAAAATGAGCAACTAATGAGCAGCATTTCTGTCTTTAGAAATTGTGGAACATGAGATCAGGTGTTGCTAGAACCAAAGTACTCTGGACCACTTCAGTGGTGAAGGGGATAGCAAGAAATAAGCTATAACTCAAAAGGCTGCATCTCATTAGGCTTTACCTCTGCTCTTATTAAGATTTTTGTTCATTTTTATCTAGCACAAATTACTGCATTTTTGTCTCTGTTTCCCTTGTTGATTTGTTTTTCTGATTATACAGCCTTTAAGATAGTTGTACATGGGAGATCAAATTCCACCGTGAACTCCAGCAATCTGACGTCTAAGATACTACTTTTATCAGGAGAGCTGTAACCACGTGCTCTTAGACTGTTCTACAGTCACTACCCTTTCATGGGCACCCCTTTGTCGTGGGGAAAGAGCTTGTGTGCCCTTGTGAGGTTGAGAGCTGTGCTGCTGGTGGCATGTGCCTCCGGTGGGGTCTCCCAAGCCAGACAGGTCTCAACAGAAGGGTCAGACACAGTGTGTCCACGAGCAGGATGGGCTCACTAGCCTTCGGGCAGCCATCCTAGGAGAAGGACAACTCTGACTCCAAACCCGGGCAGATGGAGCTCGTTTAGCCTTGTAAGGCTCATCCATCTAAGAGAAGGACACTCTAACCAAACCTACGACCTGAGGACTTTGCTGTCACCGTCCAAGCTCGCTGGGCCCTGGCAGATGAACCTCAGGTGTAAAGGGTAGAGCCAGTTCCGCGCACACTGCGCCTCACCTAAAAAATCCACCGCACAGGATCGAAGGGTGCACTCATCGCTTGCAGTGAGCGTGGGAAAAGCCCTTCCCAGATCTTCGTTCGCGAAGCCAAGCCATGATGATGAAGTCACTACTGTATTCTGTGTGTACATACAGGCGAAGAAGTTTCTTTACTGTTACAGGCTAGGAAGAGACAAGACGCGCAGTTCCTCACCAGTAAATATTTTTATACAATTTCATGGTAAACCCATGTCAATCACCTCTAGAGGCAGACGCATGTGTGCAGACCTCTCTGTCTTCAGGACAGATGCTAACTCTGTGTGTGTTAATCATACCCACGGTATCTCTGGGTGTCATCTTTGTGTGCACGGAGATGAACTCCTGCAGCAGTCATGCAGCAAATCACAGGTTTTTTGGTTTAAGCAGGCAACAAAACCAGTCTGACATTTGCCCACATCTCCTTTTGTCTGTTTTGGTAGATATTTTAGATTAGAGGTCTTTTCTAGCCTTACTTTTTCAAATGGGAGCATCCAAGGAGCATAATGACATGTAAATAAAGCAAACAGAACACACGGAAGTACAAAATTTTGCAGAAGTGCTGAAGATTAATATTTGCGCAGCAGGGGAATAAGAAGTTTCATATTTAAAGCGTACAGCATAACTAGTATCCACTGCTGCTCTGTTAGAAAAGGTGTGTGCTGCCTCCCTCTAGCATTCAGCAGCGCTGACTTTGCATCTCAGCATCTGGAAGACAGAGGCTCCAGAAGGAACAACCCCCCCGTTTACTTAAATTATGTGCTCTGGTGCTTCCCCCACCCTCGACAGGGAAGGGGCAAAAACTGCAGCTTGTGCAAATCACAGTTCTGACACAAACACACATCAGTGAGTCTTTAAAAGACAATTCATCACCTAAAACAACTTACCACTGGCCAGGCTGTGATTGCAGACATGGCTACTCTACAAAGCAAATAATTTCTTTGGAAAGTTCTACATGTCATAAGAACATCTGGCCCACAACTAAAGGGAAGGAGGAGAAAGCTGATCAAAAGAGCAAAGAGAAACAGAGGAGGCAACAGAGCACCAGATCTGAGAGAAAGAAAGAGAAAAGAAGGGAGAAAGAGAACAAACACAGCTGGTTATAGAATCATTTATGTTCCACTTTAGTTTAAAGTCTATTTAAGGTATAAGTAGAACCTGCTCTGTCTAAACAGGAATATCTTTATTTTGCACTTGTAATAATGCCAAGATCATCACTTTTCAATGTGCCATGTGGAATATCAAAGACCTCGTGGTCTTGTGAGCACAATCTAAAGTGAACTTGCACAATATACACAAATGTATAAACTGTGTATATTAGCACTGTGAATGAATATGGAAAATGTTAATAATTACAGATGAGAATTTAATGGTTACTCATCCTTTTAATTTAAAATTAGAAATAAACCCACATGTAACAGTTCTATCAAGACTATTTAAAAATGATCTTATGGTGCTCTACACAGAAGGTTCATTTCACACGTCCATGAAGTGTATCCAACACTAGGGATGAACATGGATATTTAAAAACAAGATAGCACCAGAAAGAGTTCATCAGAAACTCATGTACAAGTGGAAATGAGGAAGGAGTTTCATTTCTCAGATCTGGGATCTAGGTGAGCGGACACATCTACTAAGAGAACTTTTAGCAACGAACGTGATGTGTAAGTGAACCTCACTCCTACATTATCTATCATGAAATACAATCTTATTGGAACGCATTATCATCCATCAAGTTACCTGAAAAGGGAGGTAATAAGGCACTGCCCTTCCCTGGAAGGGAAACAAACTCCACGGTATAATTCAAATCAGATGAAGGGATCTGATCTCCAGCTGCAAACACTGGCTGAGAAGCCTTGATTCGTTATCTGATCATAGTCAGACTTTGAAGAAAGGAGCATTTACAGAATATGTATTTCCTTTTACATATGCCCTGAAGAGAAGGAAATGGATGAATTTCTATACAGTTGTCATAAAAATAAAACTAATATCTACAAACTAATTTTTATTATTTTATAAATGAATTAGCACAAACACTTGTTTCAGCAGCTTTTACCGTCTGTAATTAATTTTATTGCATGATAGAAATAACTTTGGGTTTTTTCACTTTCCTAATACTTTAAACTCTCTACCTAAGAGTTTTTATCCAAAAGATGCTTTTTCTTTCTCTTTTCCCTTCTTTTGCCTTTAAAAAAATCTATTAGCATTGATTAAAAAGAAAGGGCCGGGGTATAAATCTTCAGTTAGATTTACTACACAATGCATTTTTCTTTGGCCTTTCTCATGTCATCCAACACTTGACAACTTTGAGCAAGGTGTTAAAAAATGGCTAGTGATTTTTGCTGCTTCTAGTGCCCAAATTCACAGTGTCGTAGGGCTTGTAGTTCAGAAGATGGACACATTTGAAACCCTCGTCAAAAAATCTGACCAAACTGACATTCTAGGCTAAGGGATTCCTTAAAATGTCTAGAGTGCAAGTTTTTGGACGGAAGAGTATCTTTATCAATGATCTGGATGAGCATGCTCAGTAAGTTCGCAGATGACACTAAGTTGGGCAGGAGTCTTAATCTGCTTGAAGGTAGGGAGGCTCTACAGAGGCCTCTGGACAGGCTATATGAGGTTCAACAAGGCCAAATGCAGAGTCCTGCACTTAGGTCACAACAACCCCCTGCAATACTACAGGCTTGGGGAAGAGTGGCTGGAAACTGCCCAGTGGAAAAAGGACCTGGTGGTGCTGGTCTACAGCCGGCTGAAGAAGAGCCAGCAGTGTGCCCAGGTGGCCAAGAAGGCCAACAGCATCCTGGCTTGTACCAGCAATAGTGTGGCCAGCAGGAGCAGGGGAGTGATTGTCCCCCTGTTCTCAGCACTGGTGAGGCCACACCTTGAGTGCTGCATCTGGTTTTGGGCTCCTCACTTCAAGAAGGACATTGAGGTGCTGGAGCATGTCCAGAGAAGGGCAACAAACCTGGTGAAGGGTCTAGAGCACAAGTCTTATGAGGAGCAGCTGAGGGTTGTTTAGCCTGGAGAAAAGGAGGCTGAGGGGAGACCTCATCATTCTCTGCAACTGCCTGAAAGGAGATTGCAGCGAGGAGGATGTCAGTTTGTTCCCCCAAGTAACAATTGACATGACTGAATGGCCTCAAGTTGCGCCAGAAGAGGTTTGGGCTGGATATCAGGAAAAACTTCTTCACTGAAAGGGTTGTCAAGCCTTGGCACAGGCTGCCCAGGGCAGCGGTGGAGTCCCCATCCCTGGAGGGATTTAACAGATGTGTAGATGTGGTGCTGAGGGACATGGCTTAGTGGTGGACTTGATGATCTTAAAGGTCCTTTCCAACCTAAATGATTCTATGATTCTAAGTTCAAATCTCCTCTTATTAATGTCATGTGACTTACAATTCAAACATACTTTTTTTTAAAGTGATCTAATAAGGGAAAATATTGCTTAAGGATAGCTTGTCAAGGTGGAGTGTAAAGATACCAAAAATCTAACTGAAGCAATGGAAGTAGCATAAGAACTAGGTCAGCCCACTTCCAGATAGCTTTTTGCCCTGACAGGTAGTCTGCTTCCACTAACTTGAAACTTTTTAGCATATCCTAAGCCACAAAAGGATGAAGGATGAAGCAAAACTAAATTCTCTAAAAATGATATGATCCCAGTTTGTGAACAAACCGTATTCTAATTCTGAGTCCCAAAGTAACTGCACTTTGTGTGATCAAACTCTTTGTAAAGCCGGTTCCTTCAGACATGCATTGGCTTGATTAATGCCACTTAACTTTGGGCTCTTAACAGAGAAGCCCAAGAGCCTCTGACTTCCAATTCAATTCCAGTTCAGCCCACCATGGATTTCCCTTTGACAACGCAAGAAGCATAGATGAACTAGAGTCAACCTCAGCATCTCAGTTAACATGTATATCTCGATGCGAGGTCTCCGTGTCTACTTTCTCCACAGATCTAGCTTCCAGAAGAATAGTTAGACAATGGGTCTGGACTTGGCAATGGCATCCTCTCTTGAATCAGGCTGTGCAATGCTGCCCCTGGTTCTTTCTAACCTTGGTATAACAAAGGTGTACATGGCTTACAGAAGTACACGTGGCAGCTCCAAAGTGCCTTGAGATCATCCTCTGCAAAAAAAAACCCAGGTAACAAGAGAGATTTGCTTTCACACACCTTCCATGCTACGCAACTGGTAAATGCTTTTCTTTCAAAGAAAAAGACATAAGAACCACCGTGTACCTTTTCTCTACCCACTTTCCATAGCCAACCACCACCAGACTCCTCAGCATCTCGTTTCCCATAACCAGATGCTCAGATACCACCAGTCAAAAACAATTTCTGTGTCTCCAGCAATGGATTTCTCACAACACTTACCGTCTTGCTAGCACCAAAGGCTCATGGAAACTTTGGGAAATGAAATGGTAGAAGAGGGAAAAGCTGGAGGGCCAGAGGGGCACAGGAGGAAATGAGTCATTTGCCTAAATTACTCCCACTTCAGAGCTCAGCAAGGTAATACTGAGGAGCAGCACAGAGAGCTGTGCTTTTGGGAGATGTGTTCCTGAATCATTTGGCACAACGCGCGGTCAACACACGCAGCTTTGTGGGACCCCATCCACATTCAGCCAGACGCAGCCCTTCAGTGCTAGCAGCGCGTTCGATGCTTCAGTAAAACCCGCGCTCTGATCTTTAGAAGTGCCAAGAAGTCTGTTAAATCATTCACGTATCGCAACATTAAATGCTTGCTAAATTGCCACATCATTTTGTGCTTTCAGCATTCCCAAACCCACATCATTTGTCTCTCTTCTACAAGGCCAAACCCTGCAAAACTTGCTGAATGCACTTAACTCCAAATTAACACTGTAAAAACTGTTCCTCCCTTCTTCTCATATGACATTATATGTAAAACCTACACCCAAAGTTAATTTCTTGCTGACCTTATGCTGATTAATGCAAATTAAATTACATTCTAATTGCCCCAAATGGTTTGCATGCAGCCCAGAAATTGGTTCTTTTTGCCGGTGGTAAAACACATTGGTGATTTTTCACATAATGGTTACGCTAAGTCATTGTTAGTCTTGCAGCATCTTCAAAAATCAGATGCTTTTGTAGCACCTTTAACAAAGCAAGAAAAAATAACCTAAAAACCCCCCCATTATTAAGTTCTGATCCAGTCTTGCAGAAACCTCACTTCTACCTCGTGGGAGGAATTTTATGGCTTGTTCAGAGCTCAAGCTCCAAGATGCATTTTACAAAACCTTGAGCCAGTTTTGTTAAACCCATCACTCCCTAATCCCCTTGTGCTTGTCAGCAGAGTACACAGGCACTTGATTTTGGACGTCTGATTTGATAAGGGATGGGGGAAGAAGGGAGGGAGACAGGGACTGCTGTTTTAGATAGATCCTACAATATTCTTGCAATTCAAGAGAGAACAAGGAATTATTTCAAACGTTGATACTGGGCAGAGAAGTGCTTAGAAAAGGGCTGTGTGTTGTGTTCCAGGATATCAGGATTGTTTTGGCACCGAGTTTGAATCCCAGTCATCAGACCTGATATATGACGGTTTGCTGGGGCTCTGGTTGGCAGCTGGCATGGGGATCACATGCAACAGCAAGTAGGGCTTAGCTCTTCAGCAGTCTCTGGAGTGGCTGATATTTACAGTATAAATGCATTTTGCATTTATATACAGCAGTGGGGATAATATTTGATTTATGTCATGAGGAAACTAGAGAAAAAAAAAAAAGAACCCCAAACATGGTGTTCTCCAAGAGAACAGCAGTTTCTTCTTCACAAGCTCTGCTGCAATGAGCACTCATGCTCCACTCCGTAGTTTATCCCAAAGCAGGTAAACAAGATTACGCCCTTTTTATAGAAGTAGAGACACAAAAAAGTTAAGTGAATCCCCCCAATTTACACGTATAGCATGAGGCAGAGCTGAAAACAGATTTTTCTGAGAGAAGAGTCATGCACTCGTATCTGATGCACTCAAGTCTAGAGAAAATGTAAGTCCTTTCTGCCCCATTCACAGGCAATAGATGCCCAGACCCTAAGGTATACACCAGCTACTCCTCACCCTTCTGGCTACAAAAAACATCCTTACCCTGCCAACAAAACATGGGATCGGACAGCAAACAGCCCAACTTCCACAGTACCAAAGGCTGTATATAAGCATTAGACCACAGAAAGGACAAGTGAGGTTGAAGACACATGCCGTGGTCATTCGTATTCTAGTCATCCAAAGACTTATCGAATAGGATGACACACGTGTATCGTAAGCCTTCACTGACTTGATGCCTTAGAAATGTTCAATTGTTTTGTTGATTCTGTTTCTCCTTTCCTTCCCTAATACCCATGTAACTTTTGGCCCTGAATTTGGTAGCACACGTCCTTTCTTACATGTTCTTGATCTTGACTTCTACTACAAGCTGAGGCTGCCAAAATCCCAGCACTAGAGGTAGTACAATCAACTCACTTTTAACCATGAGAGCAAATTCAGTGTTTAGAAAGCTTAATAACTGATACTTGAGTGAGTAAATCTCCTCAATTCAAAGACCAAGGTGTGACCATCACCAACTCTACTTCCCTAAGGGGACTGTGCTGTTGAGTAATAAAAGTATTCTCCCTCCAAAGTCTCTCACTCTGTTAAATTATGTGTGATGGGTCTGTCATTAGGATTACTCTGTAGAAGAGACAGCTTGGAGGCTGCCAGATTCATTAGACATCTTCAGTGGGACTTCACCGGGGCCTTTCACTTACCCTGAACAAATAACAAACACACCCTTTGTGCTCAAGAACAAAGGGAGTTTTTGCACTTTTGTTTGATGTCAGTCACAACTGGAGATTAAAGCTTCTGCTCTGTGGATTTCAAAGTTGTCTCCCCCCTCCAAAGCTGCTCCTCTCACTGTTCTCTAGGCACTTCAAAAAGGTTTACAGCAAAAAAACCCCAAACAGAACAATATTAATAACAATCAGCTTCAGAAATGCTACGTACTTTTGGCATTTGGATGCATTTAACTCGTAGATATGACTGAGGAAACTGAAGCACAGGAGTAACATATGCGGAAACTCTTTTTCTTAATCACTTTGCATCAGGGAAACTGGATTTTTGAAAAGGAATTGCTGCTTTGAGATCAAGGCACGGTAAGCTCTGACCCACTGAGAAAAGATGTAGCCTGGCTAAATCTGGATTTGGGGAAGAACAGTTTCTGTTTTGCTAGCAAAGGATGCTAATGGGGGAGCTTGTATTAAGCCTCCCCAAAAACTGAGTGATGGCTTCTCTTGCAGCCTCCATTGCTCTGGTGTGAGACATGGATGATCACTGCTATATGCTACAGATGGCTTGATTTTGAATGCCTTTTCTGAAACCTCCAGAATATACCAGTAAACAACCGTCTTTCAGAAAAGGCATCCAAAATTAAACTGAATGATGTCTAGGGAAGGTTACATCTCTTCCCATCTCAGGGACAACCAACACGCATTCCCATTTAACAGGGCATGCTACGAAGAGTCCACCACCCTCACACGTCAGTTCAGGATATCTGAAGGGAAACAAGGTGAGCTGCCATAAAAGCTGCAAAAATAAGAACAGGTTTTGTCCAGTTCAGGAAATTCACCACCAGGAAATCAGAAACGCTCTCCAGAATGTTGCAAAGACCACCTAGACTTATGCTTATGGGAATCTCTTTCTCTCCTCTGATCTGTAGGATCTATTATGTCTAATAATTTAAAGTCTCGTCTGTGAGGCAGAGGTAAGCAGCCACCTTTCCTCTCAGAACAGCCTGCCTTGATTACATGTAGCCGTTTGATCCAGGCCAACTCTTCCCTGCCTGTGAAGACAGGTTTATGCTTTGCTTGACCATCCCCCCTCACACCTCCAGTTGCAGAAATCAGAGAGAAAACAACGTACACTAAATGAAGGGTCACATTCTACTACCTAAATCCTTCAGTGTTGTCAAAAGATGGACAGGACCACTCGGAATATAAGTCTTCCCCTTCAGCCAAGATGTCAAACATCAGAGGGCAGGTCTTTCTGTTCCGGTCATGTTTAGAAGTGTTGAAACTCTCAACAAATTGTGATATTTGGAACTTCTTCTGGGGCCTAACTCAGCTCTACACAACTCTTTCAAGAAGTACCATAGGAAGTTTTATAAACCTAAGCAATTTGGTGATGATGGGGCAATAACTGTGATTCGGACATTAGTTTTGCTTGCCAATTCTTGTGGTCCATCTGATTGCACCCGGGAATCTTAGTTAAAGCCTCTGGATTTTCTGATGATGCTATTTAAAGAACAGGCTGCAAAACATATTTTAAGTTCTTCAAA
This sequence comes from Buceros rhinoceros silvestris, assembly GCF_000710305.1. Taxonomy (NCBI): domain Eukaryota; kingdom Metazoa; phylum Chordata; class Aves; order Bucerotiformes; family Bucerotidae; genus Buceros; species Buceros rhinoceros. The sequence goes on from NW_010401776.1 coordinate 13,104, forward strand.
TTTAACCAGTTAAGAGAAAACTATAAATTTAACAGTCACTCAGAGGCCTGCCTTGCTATAGTGGCTTAGTAGTTCTAGTACGAAGTAATCTTATTATTGCAAGCAGTGGTAAACATGGTTAAATCCTCAATTTTGTCTCAGTATGCTCTCTTTCGGACACGGATTATGCAGAAAGCCTCACCAAAAGTTATACACTGGTGTGGATTGGTAGCACAGTGCTTCAATGCACAGCAGCCCCATCATTAATATTAGGTTTGATATAAATAATCAGAGGACGCAAAGCATAAAGATGTGAAATCGTAGTGTGGGCAAGAAAACAAGCTGTACAGTTCAGAGCATCTTCAGAGGCGTTAAACAAGCAGCCAGGGGATGTACTCAAGAGGTTTCTATTCCACAGAAGCTTTCCCATTCAATCCTCTGAGTAGCTTAATATCAGAGTTGTTCATGTTGAAGTTCATTGTTACAAGCTAAGGCAGATCACTTGTGCACTGCAGAATTCTTACTGCAGCAAAATGTCTCCACCTCCTTATTTCCAGTTCATAAAGCTACACCAGGAGGAAGAGAGGGAAAGATGCTACTTACCAATGGTACTATTTCCCCAGAGCAGCTGCTATAGGTACGGTGTAGCGAACGTGCCTAAACCCAAGTTGCCTACTGATGGCAACCCAGGGAAGGCAGATGGCAAGTAGAAGAAAGAAATGAGAACACATACCGTGAGGATTTTATCCTGACACCTAGGGTGCAGCCGAGGAGGGCAGAGAGATCTGGTAGGAAGGAAATGCTCTGAGACCCCACCATTTAAATGCTTGCTGGAGTGGGAGTACAGTAGTGCCAGCAGAGACATTTTGCAAGAAGTTTTCCAAGACCAGGTATAATTTCTCTCGTTAGCTTCGTCAGCTTTCAGTGCTTCTACCCCACTGCACCGCTAACCCAGGAACATAGGATATCCACACAGAATAGATGAAAGCTGGCACCCAAAAATCAAATTCTGTGTATCAACAATGCTTGGGTAGCCTTCAAGGTTGGCCAGATGACTGTCCCTCTGGGCTGAAATGCCAGTGGCTAGAGGGCATCCAACTGCTCTCTGTTTTCTCAACTGTCAGGGCTGGAAAGAAAAATTTGCCCAGTTTAAGCGGAGGCGCAGTGCAAAGAAATACATAGTCCATAGCACAGCAAAGTCCAGTTCCTGGCCTTAGTACCAGGCAGAATAAAAGACATCCTACGCTTTTCCAGAGCCTGAAATACATACATCACAAATCAGCTGAAGAAGTCAAAAGGTTCCAGCCTCAGGAAGAGGGTTGTCTAACATTTTATAATAGTAAAGAATCTATTTCACATTCTGCCCAGCACAGTTCAACTTTACTTCACTGCAAAGTTCTTTGAAGTCCTTGACCTCTACTTTCTGAAACAGAAGAAGAGTAGGAAAACTTACGTTCAAACCAGATTATGATATTCAACTGCTCCTAGGAAATTCTCTATGCAGCACAAGTAGATCAAATTATTTTCATTATATCATTTGGTCACAAAGAATAGTGACATAATTAGAGAGCTAAATAGCAACAGTTTCCTTCTGGTAAATTTGCTGTAGCTAATTTTGTTAATAAGACTGATAATTGTTTTACGCTCATTCAATATGTTAAGTTTACCTAATACTAAAACCAATCAGAACCTTTAAATTAATTTTTGTTTCATTTCTAAAAGAATCAATGTCATTATTAATCATAAAAGGAGTGCCGAGTCACAGGATGATAAATCTCCTTTGGGCTTATTTGACTTTCATATTTATGGTTTGGATAAGGTTATTATGAAGGAATTTTCAAGAAATGATTGAGGAGGGAAGGGAGGAGAGTGAGCTAGGAAATGCTATGCTTGAATACTGTGCTACTAGTGCCTTCAGCAGAACGTATGCAGACTGTTTGCTATATGTTCTTCGGACTTCAGCATGGCAAAAGTGTTAAAACCAAACCAAACTGCTCAGACCGCCTGGGTACAGAGCCCGAAGAGGGACAATTATCAAATCAGGAAGTACAAGAGTGGATTTACAAGACAACAGGAGAGGAGAGCTGGGGCATAGAACTCACGGGTTTTTGCATGCCTGGCACTGGTGGTTTTCCTTTTAAACCATTAGAAATAAAACATGGCTCAGACTACAGTTGCCTTTGTTGCCTTTCTAGCTTCCCTGCAATAAAGCTAACAACTAGCAGCAGCTATTTCAGCTACGCCTCTACAGCTCAGTGCACGGTAATGCGGTGTAACGTCCTAGATACACGTGTCCGATTTTCACAAAGCCACTGTTGCCCACATTGCTTCTTACAGGCTTTGACAGGATAAGGTCAATGCCCATTGGCTGTGCAAGGAATGGAGAATGTCATCAGTGTTGCTATTGTCATAGTAACGTTCCAACTCGGCTTTGGGTGGTGGCAGTCCTTGGTCACCACGCCAAGGAGCTGCATGCTCACGCGCTGCCTGTTAACTCTGCCTTTAAAGACAGGACAAACAGCGCTTTCAGTTTAAGTGCAGTACTATGTTTTGCTGTTGTCTTGAAAGGGAACACACATGGTATGTTATGCTGAGATGTTGGCAATCAGAGTTTTTTCCCTAGAATTTACCATTCCTTCTGCTGAAGGGGATTTCGATGAAACCTGACAACCAAACATTCTTGAATTCTCCCTCTATCTTCCTTCGGTTACTAAAGCAATCTCCCAAATTTTAAGATCCATGAAACGTGCAGCAAATTTTCTTCTGCATCCCTCCCACCTGCCCACTGTATCCACAGAAAAAATCCAGACACCTCAACACCGTCTGTTACTCCTGCCCATCATCAAATAAAAGTTTCTTGAACATACACGATGGAACACATTTCACGGATAAAATACACAAAATGTGAATGATTAAAGCAGAAGTAACCTCAACATGAGGCTTACAAAGGCATCCTTTGTCTTTCCTTGTATCTTTTAAGAGACAAACCTATCAAAAGAAAATGTTATGATAATGTATTACCATGCTGAGTTAATTGTCAATTGCAAGTTACTTAAGCGTACTTTAATGATATGTTTAAAGCCTTATTTTCAACTCTGATAGCTATTAATGGTAGCAAGAGAAAATGAAACCAATTTTCCTTAACTTAAAGTGGAGCTCTATTAAGCATAAGTGAACAAAATCCTAAATATGTCAAATTCTTTAGGTATTTCAGCTAATGGGAACCCACACTGTCCGTATTTCAAGTCTAGCTACATACTACTTTCCAGGCAGCACTTACATAAGACCACGCAGTATCGAACGTATCAGTGTTAGGGAACTTGGATTCATTCTTCAGATGGAATGAATTCATTCCCGAGGAGTGAGATGGCTGAACTGAAGGGAGAATGACATTCCCAAAGGACAGTATGAAAACCGAAGGAGGCGTTACACCCGGTTTTCAAGGATTCCTTTCTCCACAGCCGGAGAACAGTGTTTCACAGATAGTTGACGCTATGGACATAAAGCCAAATATAGCATAAAAATTCCTAATAGCATTCAAAACATCTGCAGTTAAACTAAGAAAATATTTTTCGGCACCAGAAATTCCCTCCCCAAATAATTTCCCTCTACTTCAAATGCTCTACTACACTCTTCAAAACATATCTGCTCCCTCTCCATCTAAATTAGCGGATTTTGCCAGTCTTGTGTGTTTTAAATGAATATAACAGTCTAGAATCATCTGTTGTTCCAAAAGTCGAACAATCATCTGACCAATTTAATCCAGAAAAACCATTAACTTAGTGGTACCTTCTGTCCTGGAGATGCCACGAGAGTGAACAACTAATTGCAGAGTGTTGCATGTTCTAGTAGAAAAGTCCTCCTTTTCCTAACTGATAAATCAAAATAAATAAGATTGAATATTTTATGGGAAATAGTACAGATAACAGCATGACATCCTCCACACTTTCCCATGCTGGTCATTTAAACCTGATAATCTTATTAAATTTTTTAAGTGTCAAATAATTTCATATAATAAAAGGCACAGAGAAAACTGTTAGCAATCATAGAACGGTTTGTGTTGGAAGCAACCTCAAATATAATCTGCTTCCAGACCCCCCTGCCATGGGCAGAGACACCTTCCACTAGATCAGTTTGCCCAGAGCCTCATCCATCCTGGCCTTGAACACTTTCAGGAATCCACGGCTTCTCTGGGCAACCTGTACCAGTGTCTCACCACCCTTGCAGTGAAGAATTTCTTCCTTTTATCTAGGCTAAACCTCCTTTCTTTTAGTTTCAAACCATCATTCCCTGTGCTATCACAACAGGCGCTGCTAAAAACTGCATCTTTCTTATAAACCCCCTTTAAGTACTAGAAGGCTGCAGTAAGATCTCCCTGGAGCCTTCTCTTCTCCAGCATAAACAACCCCAACTCTCTCAGCTTGTCCTCACAGGAGAGGTGTTCCAGCCCCTCAGCCATCTTCACGACCCTCTCTGGACCTGCTCCAACAAGTTCATGTCACGTACTGAGGATGCCGGAGCCGTACGCAGTACTCCATGTTGGGTCCCTTGAGAGTGGAGCAGAGGGGCAGAATCACCACGACCTGCTGGCCATGCTTCTTTTGATACAGCCCAGGATGCGATTGGCTTTCTGGGCTATGACCACACGTTACCAGCTCGTGTCCAGCTTTTCACCCACCAGTATCCCCAAGCCCGTCGTGCAGGGCTGCTCTCAATCCGCTCATTGTCCAGCCTGTATTTTTGCTTGGGATGTGAAAATTTGCCCTTGTCAGTCACTACAGGTTCAGTAACTTTCCTTCACATGAAGAAAAAAAAAATCTGTATTTTCATTACCAATTTGCTTCTTGCATTAGAGCTTTTGAAACAGGCCTATGAAACCTAATTCCTTCCTATTCCATTTTCATTATGAAAAAAATATTGCAAGTCATATTCTGTACCTTGGGAGCAAGGTACTCATTAGGAAAAGCAGTTTCACTCAATCATCAGGTTTCAATATGCTTAAATTAAGCTACTCCTAAATCTTAAAACTATATACTTTACTTCAAAGTCACTCAAAATTCGGAGATTTTTAATGCCAGAGATGAGGCAGAGTTAAACCTGTGACTACTTTGTTGTTGTGCAAGATCCCAGAAATGGGGTATGAACCCGCAAATGTCAACACATGGTCCTTGTTTATGGATTTTAAGGCTAATTTCTTGGTTTTGTTGTTGTCTTTGCTTTTATGGCATTTAAAAGCAACCTTCATATAGCATCAGATAAGCTTTATAACCAAATGCCTCTACATCTACACACCTGAAAGAACATATGTTTAGTTGTTTATTGCCGCCCTCTAAATACGCAACATAAATAGAGACTTAGGGTACAGTTTCTCTCTTATTTTTCAGAAAAAATTCCGAAAAGAAGGTAAACTCTCCTGAACTTGAACAATCCTACCACATGCATGAATAACGGCACATGCTTGAGGCAACAGTTCCTGAATGAAACAGTAAACAATGAATGAGATTCCTAGAAGAGGCACACACCCTTTTTTTTTTCCCTTGGGAACAGGGTTCTTGTATCTGTTATTCTTCTCATGTACAAGAAGACAATATCCATATTATATATATTCCCAGTATTCCTTCAGGTGAATGGAGTAGACAGTACTCAAGCACAAGACTTCCACCTCCTATATAGCCCTCCACTTTGTAAGGAAGGTCTCACCTGATCAATAATTTGAAACTTGGATATTTACGTTATAAATCTGATGGTTTTGCTAACCAAGTTTTCAGGTCTATTTAGACTCACACTGGGGTGAGGTTCCAAAAACAATGGCCCCAAAATTCCCCTTCCCATGGCAGCCTTTAGTAAAAGGAGAGTGCTCTACGCAATCTCAAGAGAAAGCAGAGTTCCCACTCACTAGATTTATTGCCTTTAAACCCTTGCCAGAAAAGCTGCAGATTTTCACTCGTGGAGTGAAAGAACAGAAGAGAGGAAGGAGGAAATTTTATGCTATGTAAACAAACACTCTACCTGAAGGGGAATAAAAAAAAATCCTCAAAACTGCAGCCAAATATTTACATTTCTGAAGATTCAGGCAAAACATGAAATCAAGCCGTACTGTTGAGAGCCCAGTTCTCTTCCTCTCTGTTCTTTCTTCTTTGCTTCCTTCTGTATGTGCTCTTCTGCTGCTCGTGTCTGCATCAAGAGCTGCAGCTACAGAAGAATATTGTCTACAGAGCCACAGGGACGGAGCTGGTGTCTGGCTGGCTGGGGTCTCAACAATGGCCAGGCACCACCCTTGTGGAAGGGGCTACATCACTGTGCTGAATCCTCTGTGAAAGCCATTCGACTTCCTAAATATAGATCCAAAGTTTTGGGGATCCTAGGTCTTTTTTTTCCTTGCTTCAATGTTTCATAAAGTGATTTATTCTGTATTTGGGAAGCCCTATCATTCCTTTAAAATAAATACTTTGTAAGATCTGATTTTTTCATTAAATTTTGGAAAATTTGTGTGGAAAATTAAGTCCCAAATCTTTGGATGTATGTCAGATTGCATTTCAACTAGGCATTTATTGCAGAAAAGGTCTGTAAAGAAGATGCCCAGAATGCTACAGAGTCTTCTTAAGCTCATTCTATACAGCACCTGAGTGTCTGATAATCTCAGCAACACAAACACTTTCCTGCCTGAGTCTGTGTCTACCATCTAACTTCACAGTAATTGCTCCTCAGATGGGGAAAACAGTGGAACAAACAACATGGTATTATTATTATTTTACCTCAAAAGTTCTAGAATCAATATTTCATGATAACGGTATCAAACAATTCTTGACAGAGGGTTATGCTCTCCTTGAGGAAACCAGCCACATTATTTTAAAATTGCCGAAAGAATTTGTTCCAGATATGTTGGGGGAAATAAAAGAGTAAGTAAGTGTTTTCAGTTGCTTTCCATCACAATCTATTTATTTTCCTTATTACTGCTACTTATAAAAATATCATGAAATAATTAAAACTCTCAGAAGAATATATTTAGAAGATTGTCACATAAGAAGATGACATCTTACAGAAAGGCACTTCTCTGTATATTTAGCTAATTGATAGTTTCCATACCACCAAGTCTGTCTGTGTGTTTTATTCTGAAACAAAACCCAATTTCGTAATAAGCAGCTAGGGCTAGAAATGACTTACAGTGGGTCACACTTAATCCCTTTTCATCTCTCACCAAATCAATCACTTGCTTCAAAAAATACTTAATTGCCAAAACAAAACAATTAGCAATATCAAACAAAGCATTTTCTTTCCCCACTCTCCCTCTGGTTCATCAACATTCATCCATCTGCCTCACAGATTTTCAGATGCTCTGACCGTCCACTCCTGTTAAAGATCAATGAAAGCAACAATCTGAAGAAGATCTGAAAAATCAGGCCCAATTGGGCAGCCCTAATTAGTGGATACTTCTGAAATATTGAGTATTTCAAAAGAGTTTCAGAGGAATCATGTGCTGCACAGTTGCCACACTTAAAAAAAATAACAATTTTTTTTTTTTTTTAACTTTTGATTTTTAGTAAATGAGAAACAACAGTTTTTTTTCAACCCGTGGGAAGTTAGGGATGAAATGGCTATCAGGATGCTGCTCTAGATACAAGAGCTGCAGTCATACGCTAATCTAATTCTTGTAACATAATAGACGGGATTTTCCATAGAGCCCCAAGAGGCCCAAAAGCAAGAAGGGACCAGTGACATCAGCTGTCCCGCACGGCGCACACAGGTCTTCACAGCAGCTATTTTGCCTGATCGGCGTTGCCTGGCCCCAATCTGAGTCCTTCCCCCGCAGCATCCTCAGATGCCCCTGCGGCAGTAGCAGCTGGTAGCTCAACACCCCAGATTTCTCTTTGCAGAGCTAAAGAGCTTGCAAGAAGAAAGGGCGGCCACCGTCTCTCTTCTGTCTGCAGCAGGGACAAGGTTACTGGATTTGATTTCATGTTGCCTTGAATAGCCTCACTTCTAGGAAGGGCACCAGCACAATCTGAGGGTCGCAAGGGAAAAGTTCTGGGCTCGAGATTTCCCGTGAGCATTGCAAAGGAGAAAACCCTTTCTGGCACTGAGACGTATTATATATGGGTCTTGTTCCCACTCACAAACATATCACCTCTGTGTTGCAAACATCGTGTGCAGGGAACCGAACATAGGTGTAAATTCTTTCCTACAGTTGCTTTATATTCCGGAGAGACATAAAAAAGCTTCCGTGTAAAATATAATCACCCTTTTCATACCCACACTTGCGTGTGTATTATGTGATGAACCTCCTGAGAAGAATGTCTTGTGGATACTTTATGTGTTGCTCAGCTTTACTCCTACCCATGAAGCAGCTTTACACTAGTGTCAGTGATTTTCTTGGATATGTTAGTTCTGTTATGGTAGCCCCCACTGGCATTACTCATGCACAAGGATCACCTCAAAGACCAAAGGACCTAATGGCATTCCTTAATTTTATCAGTATAAATGAGATCAGAGTTTGGTTCTGTTACTTCATTTCCCAGCACTCAGTTAGTGTCAGTTTAGGTAACTTTTCAAGCAAGTGATTCTTCTGCAATGAAATTCAATGGATTTACTTCAGTTAACAGATTTCAATAGTATACTTTCAAGAAAGGAGCCAGTCTTTTTCCTCTGATGTGTTTTATTTTGCAGTAAATGGGCTGCCACACATCAGTTACAGCAATGCAATCCACGCAATTTTTTCACCTTTTTTGGAAAAAAAAAACCCAAACAAACACCAAAACGCTAAAAGATCTAATGGGCTGCCACACATCAGTTACAGCAATGCAATCCACGCAATTTTTTCACCTTTTTTGGAAAAAAAAAACCCCAATCAACAACCAAAAGCTGAAAGCTCTATTCCTCAATACAAACACCTAAATTTATATTCCCCCAATTATTCAAAGTTTATCCGGGTATCCAGAGACTTCACTATCCTTGAAACCTACAGGAAATTACACAGTGATTGACTTCATAGTTATTGCAATTTGACATTGCGCTTTTCAATCTCCAGGGTCTTAATTCTTAGTTGCATTACACAGATTAACCATAATGGCACTAATGAAATCACTGTCAGTTTATAGAGGTATAAAATTGAGGACAAATTCTGCCCCAAAACTTAACCAGGACAAAGACACGACCCTATCAGCAGAGGCTGAGCCTCTTTCTAAACACAGTTTTCATTTGGTAGACTAAATTACTCTCAAATTGCACAGACTCCATTTTTAGTTTTACTTATTTAGATGGATATAAACATTTAGGCTGTAAAGAGATATTTGTACCATTAAATATTCTCCAATTGCTTAAAATCAGATTGAGAAGATACATTAGATTTTTTAAGATATTCTGAAACGAATTAAGAATAATATATGCAATGCATCATCACACCCTGTGGTTTATATAATGCAGCTACTCATTACTTCAGATTTTCATGAAGTTGAAGAAAAAAAAAGAATCCATTCAGTCTCTCCTTTTTACTACCCACCTTAATTGCTTAACACTTTCAATAGTCATTCCTTAGAACTTCTCATTCCTACCTGTAGCAACAAGGAGCAAGGCAGCCTATATTAATCTCATTCAGGCATCACTTGCTGCCACTTATATAATTGCATTCTAGAGAAGCAAAAGGGTTTTGGAGTCTGAAAGTCATCAATATCCCATTTTTATCTGTGCTCCAGACATGAGGAGCATCACTATGCAGGGCTAAGAAGAAAACCAGCATTAGAAATAACAAGTTGGCCTTTGGTCTGTTACAAACCCTTCTCCACAGCAAGGTCTGGTTTTTGCTGTAACTCTAAAAATAGATCCCTGAAACATGAACTCCAATTAGACGGCTGCAAACAGCCCCCTCCTTGGTACCTCAAATGATTCCAGGTAGTTTAGGAGTAAATCCAGCACCAAGAGAGTGCAATTCCAGCACTATCTCAGCTGAATTTATTACGTCCCTCTCTGCATTCTGATGAAGATGACACAATGAACTTCAGAAAACTATCAGAAAACTTCCTACTTTAAAAACTAGAGAGCGAGGGAGCAGTCCCAGGTATTGTGAGTGACTTAGTAAAGTCTTGCTTTCCCCTGATGCCTGTTGACTTCACTCACTATGTTGCCTCCCCAGGCTTTGATCCTGACAGCATCTCTCAGAACCAGGCTCCCTAATTTCACCAGACGTGTGCAGACATTCATCTTCAAGCTGTTGATAAAGTACACGACTGTTGTCTGAATCCCATCTTAGATCTGCAACTTCTTTGTAGGGCAGGTTCACATTATAATCATGCAAAGCACCTGAGAAACAGTGTTTTGAAGAAAGAAATGTTAATAATTAATTCTGTCTATCTAAGTCCCCTACATCACTTGTAAAATCAGTGTATTAATTAGCGCTGTTTGTGGCAGTTTTACAGGAACAGCAGCTTTCTCCCCCTGGCCCCCTCCCTAGTAGGACAGCCTCATGCCTCTGCACATGCCTCTCCCCTGTGACTGACTGCAGCCCCAGAACAGCTAACAATTTTGGTTTAGAAAACCACAGCATTGGAAAATCAATTTCAATGCTCAATTAATAAATGGGAAGGATTCAGCAGGGTTTAGTCATATTCTTCTTATGCCTACACCAGCATCTCTCCCTGAGAGTGAAAGTCACCTGAAAGACACCGTTACAATATGAACTGGTTAGTAGCTAAATCAAAAATCGGTTTTATTAACTGTCAGTTTAGAAGGATACCATTTCTGCTGCAAGGACCCTTATGTTTATGAATGTATGACAAAATCCTGAAACCATTTATGTTTATTTATGTCCAGAAGTTGTTATAAATAAAAAAATTACTTCTGAGACATTGCACTGCAACTGCTTTCTCCAGCAGCCTTCAAAAGTCCCCAGCATTTTAATTGAAGGTGTTTTCTTTCTTGGGTTTTTGTTTGTGTGTTTGTTTTTTAAGCTGTGTATACAATTATCTCTGTAGAGCAGCTCGAATGCAAGAGAAAGAAGTTGAAGGCAAACTGTTTGCGCAGTTCAAACGGCATCACATGATGCCACGTTTCGGATGGCATGCCTTTGAAAAGGCACCGTCAAAACTCTGAAGGCTTCAGTATATTCATCTGATATCTGTTTTGGATAGGACTTTACAACAGAGACTCTGAGCTTTGATCAGGGAGTTAAATTTAGAAAGGACTACACAAGCCAAATGATTTTTCCAACACATTCATGCCTTGTTTTCTGTCCACTGACTATCCAAATCGGTCCCTGGATGGTGATAAGTGAAGGCATTTGCTTTAAAAAGCAAAAAAGGAAAAAAAAAAGCATAGCCCATCACTAATCTGATAAAACAGGAGAGATTCTTTATCCTGAGGATGTCCTGTTTTCACACAACTTCAGAGGCCTCAGTTTCTCAAAACAGCGCGCTCATCTCTAAAGTCAGTGAGACTTAAACGAATGCTGACACGCTTTGCTGAAACATGGCCTTGAACCAACATCCAAATTAATAAAGGAAAAAAGTACGGAAGGCACCAGGCACCCTTTGCGTTTTATTTCTACTTAACAGACAGGCAGAGGAATAGAAAAGATGCGAGATGGGAACGTGAGGACGTTGGCAATACGAACCAGAGGATCTGATTCAGACACCTTTTGCAACATTGCAAAAGCGGGCCACACTGATTTTTTTTTTTCCCCCTTAAAAGAAAATATATAAATCTACTATGGTAAGTAATAAATTTTGTCACACTGCAAGGACTGGAAGACGATCTTCCTAGAAAGCAAAGGACTGTGTCTTAGGTGTTTAATCCAGTAGTATGTGGTCAAGCTATACATGTTATCCTGTTCTCAGTTGCCTGAAATTTTGCAGAATACCTCGTCTGCTGATGGCTTTGCTGTCTGCAGTTGCTTTGCTGACTGTTGCAGCATAGAGAGAGGAATTTCAACACGACAGCAGTGATGGGAAGGTACTCATCCAAGACGGGGTCTTCAGAGAAGGCAGTGTTGGTTTCTGCTAAAGAGAATATCCACATTTCCTATCTACTTCAGTGCGAACAGAATTAAACTCATCTGAGAGTACTGCAGAGAACTGGTTCAGCTCATGAATCTTTGGATATATTTTTATTTTCTGTCTCTCTTTTGTCTTCCAACCCCATGAATTCCTGTTAAGACAGCTTTAAAAGTTTTGAGGTTTGGTTTTGTTTGCGTTTTTTTAAACCTCATGTTTTTTATCACTGTACTTAGTAAAATCAACAAGCCCCTAGAAACTTGTCTAAACAAAACATTAAATGACAGGTCAGAAATGTAAAATGTAATTACAGATTGAGAGCAATTTCACAGCATATCTGGCACTGAAATATGGTGGTGATTTAATACATCAAAAAAACCTTCAGTGACTGTGGAAATCAAACTATTTTAAATATTATTTCAAATATTTACATCAATTTCTTGGCACACAGAAATCACCCGAACTATTTACTTTAGTGGAGCAACAACACTTTACCGCAGCCTGGGGATGTGACAGGTACAAGGTCTATTATTTCACTAGGATTTAACCAGATAGAACAGCTTTCAAAGTACATTACTGATAAGGGATGGTTTGATACGAACAGGCTAACTTTATTAGAGACTCAGCTGATTCAGAGGCCCAGAAATAAGGTAGCTGAAATCCCCTTAGTTCTTTGATAACTTCAACGCTGCATAAGAACAGGAGACTGATAAGATGCTGATAAATAACAACAAGCATTAGAGGAAGGAAATCAGTTACATGCATTGTCACGAACAGATTCACCAGCTTTTGAATATGAGGCTATTAACTCTCTGAACGTAGGCAGATTTGGAAGCCCAAAGCATGGAAAACTTAAATATTTACAAGTGCTGTAATCTCAGTACGGTATTTAAAAAGGAACAGATCACTCCCTGTTTGTCTCAAGCATTTCCAAGCTTTTATGAGAGACCAGCTGAGAAGTTTCTTACCTTGCCGTCCTCACTGCGCGAACTTCAGCTCAGCTGGGTACGGTTATTAAATAGTTCCCACCTTTAACAACCAAAACTCCAAAGACCATTAAACTGATGAAGTTAAAGACGACAACCTTAAGTGCGAAACATTAAAAAAAAAGTTGCACCCCTGACTAAAGCAGACAGAGTTACTTACAAGGAAAGCTAATCCATTCGACCTGCTAAAGCTATATTTCACATTTGATTAAAAACATGCCACTCTAAGTACACAGAAAAGGCTGGAGCATGACGGAGTTGGGCCACTCCTGCTCTAGCCAATATTTTCTGTGAACTTGCAGGGAACTGGCAGAAACATTAATCTTCCTTCCATCCCCTCTCTCCCCCCGTTAAATCCGCTGCTAGGAAAACACTCTCTCATGATGCCCATGGGGAAGACGTCCCTGCTGAGACAGGATAAAAGACTCTTACATGAATCTCGCTAGCCTGTATGGGTCCATCAGTGGCTCATATCCAGGAAAACAATCTTATAGTCTGTTGATCTGTGAAAGAGCCCTCTACAGATTGTGAGCGACGAGTGAGCCCTGCCTAGTTCCTGTTATAAACACACCTGTGCAAAATAAACATGCTACTGGCTCTTTGTGGCTGTAGTTTCCTGGATTCTATGATCACGGAGATGTAAAAAGATGAAAAGGATGGTGAAGAAAAATACATGTGTTTTGGTTTTTTTTTTTTACATTCTTAATTCTCTTTTCAGTCCCCTGGTGTTGTAGGATGCTAAATGCACTGGAAATTTAAATTGGCATCCAGCATCCAAATCACTGAAAGAAGAAGTGCAGCAGACTAGAAAATGAAAGAAGAAGCCAAAAGGCAAAAAAGTCTAAGCACAACTGCTGGCATATTTCCCCTTTCTCTCCCCCTGTTTTGCAACTCACACTATTTTCTAATTTGCAGGGGAAGAAATCAACCTGTAACAGAATGTCAGAGTCTCTGCCACACAACGGGGGTTTATATCATTTAAGCCTCAGTAAAAATTAATTCTAACTTGTAAATAAGAAGTGGATTCTCTTAATGATATAATGGGGCCAGGTCCTTTTTTGTATTGTCTTTTGAGCAATGGAATCGAGTTTACAAGCACCAAAGAAACTTTTCCCGATGCTTGAAATAATGTGGGGTTATTTCTTTTTGGAGTGCATCTTGGTCACTTCATCCTTTAACTCCTTGTTGCATTTCTAAGGCTTCACATCCTTTAATCTGGAGTAGTAGTTGGTGCATTTATTACTGGATACTCCTGTCTTGCATAGAAAATATTAGCCATCAGTGTACCTCTAGGGCAGAGGGTGCACCTCAAAATCTAGACAAATTTTACATTTATTTGGCCTACATCGGCAATGTCAAAAAAAGAAACTGAGATCTCATTAGCTGTGGCGATTGCCTTGTCCTGAGACAATCCACCTAGTTTGAAATGGAGTTTGTAAGAGAATTTGAAAACATGAATTGCCTATATACACCTAATTGCCTCCAATGCTTTCAATCTGATGCTTCTCTAAATGGATAAGATTCTGCCATTATATACATGTTTATTTCTTAGCAATGATACCAGGAATTTGTATGACTCAGTAAGTTCACTCCCGCAACAAACCATATAAAAAAAAACCAAACAAACAAGAAAAAACCCCCAAACCCTGGCACAAGAGGACAAAATTCAAATGAGAGGATCTCATGGTCATCCTGTGTTTCTTCAGGAGAACATTAAATTTTTGCAGGTTCTATGAGCTGGAATAATCTAGCCTAGGGCAGAATCATCCTTGACTTCCCCCTGTTATTTAATTAGGCAATCGTTAATAATATGACCAAAGAAAGCAGTGTTTGGGGGATCTCAAACACGTAACCCATATCAGAATAGCAAATATGTTTGTTGTGGGGCTCCACAATACAAGTAGAAGAATAAAGCCTTCCTGTGAAACCACCCTGAAGAAAAGCCAACCTACGAGAGCTTCCTCGTTTGTGTATGTCTCTAGCGTTTAATAACTGCTTAAGGATTTCTTTGACATAAAGCTGTCACCTGTTAAAGGGATCAATCATACAGAAATGGGGCAAATATCATGAAACTAAGTAGGAGATCTAGCCCTTTTGGAGGGGTATGTTTTTGTCTCCACTGTCCACTACAAAGGTCTTGATTCCAGGATCTAGCCCCCCAAATAGTTAAGACCTCCCCTTTCTTCGATAAAAGAATGAAATGGTTGTGACTCCTCTATGAGATGCAGTGAGCAAAAGATAGATTTTTCTCATGTACTTGGGTTGCTAAATCTTCTGAGAGCCAGAAATTGATTGGTAGTGACTGGGATATGAGCCTGTAAATGCTTAAACGTTTTTCTGCTATTAAACTAAGTTGTTTTGAAAACTGCACTAAATCCAGTGCTTCCTCCTCCTTCTGTGAAATGTAATTGCTACAGGCTCACTGAAGAGAGGATATTTACTGGGCCACAGTTTAGTAAAGCTTATCTGCACAAACACACAGGTAAATTAAGGCAGTTTGGCTGGGAAAAGAACTACCACGTTTCAGCGTGAGCATCTTTTAAAAGCGCTTTCATCGTTATACTTACAAATAGAAGATGCAGTTCATCACTGTGGGATGAAGTCAGTCAGAGCAGTGATTTATTCTGAAGGAACGGCAAACTGACAAAACAGTGCAAAGAGAAACTGAGGCGCAAAATGGTGGAGGGGGAAATTACTAATTTTGATTTGCAGCTGTTCTTCTGATGGGATAAATTCAGTCCGCCACATCCTATTCTTCGATATTTTTAATTTCACAAGGATGAGTAAAGAGCAATGTTTTGCATCCCGCTCTGATCGATTCTATACCACTTGCATTCACAGCATCAATATATAAAGTATCATGTTATCATACAAAAGATAACCCTGTGTATCCCCATCCTGCTTAGGCTGTATTTATAAAACCCTAGCATCATCACTTACCCACAGACACTATATTGCCGTACCTGGGATATTATTATGAGCTTTTGTTGCTCAACTATAATTTCCCTCTATCTTGTAAAGATTATCTATGTGCTCATATTCCATAATTCTATCTTTCAAAGCTATAAGGAGTTTAATTTTGATTTCTTTGAAACCAACTTCATGAAAACTGTTTGGCCATAAAAGCTAATTAGTAAAGACTCCCAATGTTAATCATGTGCAATAGATTATAGCTGGAGGAGACAAAAAGACCATTTCTTCCATAATAACTGCTGCATTTCATCATCTTCAGCTACACAGCAATGCAAAGGTAATGACATTTTTATTTTATCTTTTTATGATGGGACTCATCAATACCACTACCCATTTTCAGGTTTTTTCTACCATCTGCTTACAATATCCAAGTAAAGTCTCTGGAGAATCATACAAACATCTTCCGATGCTAGTATGCTGAAAATGGGGATTTTGAGATCTCAAGAAGCATTAATGCCATGCAGCCTAATAATACAAACATTAGCTCTGCCTGTGACTTATTCACATTACAGGCAGTTAGAAAGACCTGCTAAGAATGGTGTGAGACAAAGCAGTTGGCTCCGTTCTTTGAGGCAAGGGAGCTCCTGCGTTCTGCAAGAAGGGTGGCCTCTAAGAGGAAAAGCTCGTTTGCTCCATTTGTGCCAGGCTGATGAACCAGCTTTCTAGGAACATTCAAGAAGAAAGGCCAGAGTAGAGAACCTGATACAACTCACATCCTCAGGGATAAATGATTTTAGGCAGGTAATGGCAAAATGATTCCTGGCTGACTTATTATGAAAGAAAAATGAAAGAATAATGCCATATTGATTGCAATCCTTCTGTGGCTTGTATGGCCCTCGGTGACTTACACAACTAAAATCATCTAACTGTATTTAACCTGAAACTGCCCTTCCCATTCATAAAGATCAGCTCAGGCCAGATCTGCAAACTCTGGTGGCTACCTTAGAACTGGGTAGGGAAAACTCTGAGAAGCTTCACTAATCATCCTGCAATCAATTCTTCTTATTGTTGGATATTTGCAAAGTATCAACCATGTTCTGCACCAGCAGGTAAAGGCATGAAGAAAAGTTTCTTGTCACAAAGAGATTGCCACTTAGATACGCTGAGTACTGACAAAGGAGAGTGTAATGGGAAGCAAAGAGTGAGCAGCGTGATTGAATGATGCATTTAAGCGTACATTTTGTTATCTCTGTGGGGTTTTATGTTTGTTTTCTTCTTGACTTATTGAATTCAGTGTTCATACTTTTCAATCATTCATTAGCTAAACAGTTCTCTTGTGGTTTGCCTAGATTAGGAAATGAGGACTGGGACAAGCTAAAACTAGGGAAAAGGTGGGTATTTCGTTAAGTGGAGGCTGCTTACATCACTTCTGCAACACCTCTCGCTGCTTACTCATTGGCATTTACCAGATTGCTGCCTGCTGGAGGCTATACGCCACGGAAGCAGTATATTCTCAACACCAGTCTGTGAAGCCTTTACAGACAAGCCAGTTTGCTACAGACATTGCAAGCTGGCCAGCCAAAACCCAGCCAACCTCATCACTGGGATTTGGAACACAGAGAGAATATAGGCAGAATCTGTCTAATTAACCTGACAGATCATGGAAAACGGGTGATCTTCTTAGCATCTGTCCATCCATTAGAAGTTGTTCTGTGAGACACCGTAATGGAAAGAATTTATGGAGGGATTTATTTTCTCCCTCCCCACAGAGTCATGGGACAAGATGGTACAATCCATTTCATACGGCTTTAGACTTCTTCAGAGAAGGTGTCCACACCTGAACCACTAACTCAGGCTCCCTGTACAGTAAAGTCTGTTTTTTCCTATTGAGCAGGAATCCATACAACCTATTTTAAACAGCTTCCTTTGGAAAAGTGCCTGCTTTTCTCTATGACCATAAAGGAAGCACTTGATGACCAGCCCAGATGAAGACGTCTGTAGCGACGATACAAATATGCGAGTAAAACACGGGTTTTTTTAGGATTCTGCTAATGCCTCAATCAATACTTCGTAGGAAATATGGATAAGCAAGCGTTACAAGCCTAAAAAATGCCAAATCTACGTAGATCCTTTCCAGTGGAGGCACCTGTCGCTTATTTAGTAAGTATCCACAAGGAACCTAGTGACGAGAGAATGTTTGAAATACGCAATGTTAAGAAAACAGGTAAAATTAAACACACATAAAACATTTAGAAAATTCCAAGTATTCAAAGTGGGTAAATTTACAGACAGGCTTTACATGACGCTACCCTCATTTAGAGGAAGCTGACAGTACAACGAAGAGGTTGAGCATGCAGAACTAAGATGATGTGACTGTCTTCCAGCTAGGTCAAGAAAAGATTTACAAGAGTGATTTTATCCCATTTTATCACAACAGCGTAAGTAAAACTGCTCCCGAGCCAGGCAAGCAAGGATTGCATGTTGTATGGCACTTTTCTTCAATAAAAAATGCAGAAAAAAAAAATCTATTTAGGAAATCTTATAAGGGTATCCTTAATTAGTCAATAAAGTTGTGCTTGTGACTATGGATGTTATAATCTCTTGGGAAAATAATCACATCTCCTTGTGCACTTGTCTCTTGCTGGGAATAAAAATATCCCTAACCCACCAACTTGATTCTAGTTGGTTTTCTCCACCGCATTATTGGAATATTATTGCTAATTCAAATGAATGTAAATTCTAAAAATATGACCAGTGTACACTCAGGGTCAGTCTCCAAAAGCAGATCTTGTCAGTCAATGTTATTCTTTCCTGTTGGAGCAGAATTCTGAATACTTCTTACAACCTCAGAAATGTCAGCTCAAGTTCGGTTCTGACTTTTAAACGCCAAAGATGCCCAAGCTACCTTTAGACATTATATCCGAGAAGCCAGAAGTTTTCAGGACAATACAGGTGATTTAGATACAGCTTAAAATGGGAGAGGATGAAGTCACCTACATTTATATTCGATGCTGATGTAAACCACAGCATGTAACATTTCCAGCTGCTGCACACAAATCTGTCTGGACATTTGGTAGACTTTCCTGACCATAGTTTTTTTTCAGGGGCCAATTATAACCAGCGAGGTGATTGTCATCTTATGTGAAGAGGTCCTTAACTAGTGCATTCCACTGTAAAAGTGGAAAAACAAATTTTAAAAAAAATTCTTACACATTCTTAGATTTCTATTTAGGGTAGCAGTGTCCTCTCAACTATGCTTGCAACATTTTATTTCACCTACACCCAGAAGTAAATCAGAAACAGCAGCTATTAGAACATATTTACCCAACAGGTTTGGGGTCTCTTCTTGGACAATCGGTTTAATTAAGTGTGGGAGATTTTTAAAATCTCATTTCATAACACCTTGTTTTTTATGAAGAGGAAAAAAAATAACTTGCAACACAAGTATCCCACATGCTGAAAGCTCTTTTTGGAACATATGGTCTTATCCTTCAGAAATTATGAGTTCTCTTGACACGGGCTGTGACAATCAAGTTGCATATGAAGTACTGCTACAGTATAATTACTCAGTTATGCCAGGCTTCTCGACAAAACTTTCCCAGAAGTTCCTGTCACTCAATTTCGAATGTGCATCCAGAGCTTTGAAGATTTAATGAGCCTTGATCAAGTTAAGTGAGGGCCCCACCCAGCCTTGAGTGAAGGCAAGCTCTACTAGCTGTGCTGAGGATCTTGGCAATAGTCAGCCCCAGGCAACTTCCAGAGAATTCAGAAAGCTTCACCCTAGAAACAAACTCTCCCGTGAAAATGGCATCAACACACTCCCATCTCCTGGGAACAGATGGATCCATCACACAAAGCTCTGTGAAATGCGAAACAAGCCAGGCTGGAAGCATGGTACCATATTACAAACTCTGCTTGCATTTCCTCAACACCTTCCTATAAAAAGACTCATTATTGACATTATGTTAATACATTTCATGGGGGTCACCTGATAGTCTCTTAATAATGGAGTGAATTTGGCTGGTGTATTAGCTGGTACCCATGTGAGTAGCATTTTAAATCTAAATCTGAATTTAGTCTGGATGGAATTTGCATCTCTTCCAGATCAATTCTGTACAACTGCAAACCCCATACTTTAAAGAGCTGTCCCAGCCACTTTTCAGTGAAGTGCTCAGTTTCTGATTTTGTCAGCTCTCTCTTTACAATTCCTTTTCTAAAATCCAAAGCTTCCTCTCCCAAGGATGTATAGAAAAAAAAATTGCAGTGATAAGCTCTGACAGCTCACTTCAGCACAGCAAACAGAGCTACATAAAGCCCATACATCACCCTACAGTTTAGGGCTGGACATTCAGAATAAGCCTCTGGCCCATGGACTGTATCTGTAGAAAATAGCAAACTCCAGCCACCCACAACCAGACATGGTTGCAGCAAGCTGGATCCACAGATGGGAGCTCTTCATGGGTCAGCAGCCTCCAAATCGCCCGCTCCACAAGACGCAAGTAGATCCTCTGAACACGCCAAGCGGATTAGCGCAGAAACAATTCCAGCCTGTGGCCAGATACTCATTCTGGAGACCTGCCAGACTTTCCACTCAGCCAATCCATTTTTAAGGACAGCATCTTATTAACACCTTAGAGTTCTTGAATTACTTTGCTGAGTCTTTCTAATGAGACAACACTCTGTCTGAGGGTATTAAGAGAAGTAAATGATAGACCTTTATTTTCTGATTTGACTACACAGGTGTATTCAAAGGTTAGGGGGATGACAGCAGGCTGGAACACAGGAAAACTTACGCAGAGCAGCTGTAAGCTACAATATATGCAGGAACAGTTTTGCAAATACTGGCTTTTTGGCTTTGCCAAGAATGATGAACTTTCCTTCTACCTCTTCTAACAGGCAACAGCCACAGTAGACTCACCTTCCTCTTTGAGTGAACCCCGGTATAACCTTCAGCCCTACATTACAGAACTTTCTGTGTTCACACCTCATCTAAACAAACTCGACACATCCCCATCAGCTCGTTTTCTCCCATTTACATCTTACTGACCTCTAATTAAACCAGTTCAGCAAGGTGCAAATTTTAAATGAATTTTTCTAGTTCTGCTTCCCACCACACAAGCAATATCAAATGATAGTTGCTTACTCCCGGAAAGACAATTAGATGTATTTTACTACCCAAAACATATTCATTAACATCTAACGCTCAAAACCACACAACACATTCTCATTTTACCATAGTCTTCAATTCATCAGCCTAACTTACATGGTTTCCCAAATGGTACCATGCAGTGGGCCACGTACATCACCGTAGTTCTGCAACCCCCGGGTTATTCCAAGAAAATGTGAATTAATCACTAAAATGATGACAAAGACAACAGTGAAAAATTTCCCCCTTAACTTCACCTGTCTCCGATGTGGACTTTTCCATGGGAACCCTATTGCGCTGGTGCCCTTCAAATCAGCAGTGAAGACAGACAGGAATGATTCATCTCACTCCAATATGGATCTGTAAAGGACTGTGGGATGAATCTCTTCACCTGAGAAAGTGGGGAACTGTTTCGAATCCATGTGGGAATAACACAAACACGAGCAATGAGTCACGCAAATAGGGAAACACAGGGAAACTCAACATGTTTCCAATGGAAATGAGGCTGGTTAGATTTTCACTTCCCTACCAAAAAGTCTACATTTTATATTTAAATTTTTGATTACATACATTCCTTTCTTTTTTTTTTTCTTTTTTACTGTGAACACTTCCCATAGAAAAACAGTCAGAAATCTCCATTCACAGACGAGCTGGAAAGCAAAAATCTCCATCTTCAATGGCAACTATTTTACATACAGAAAGGATGCACTGAAACAGAGAAGCTTCTACTAGAAGAGCACAGGCAGGACCTCAGCTTTCACCCCTCATGTATGGTGTGTGTTGATATGGTCCTACACCTTCAAGAGCTGGGTCCCACCTGCATGGCTTGTGCATTTTGGTCATACCCGTGAGACATCGTGGTTAAAGCAACACAGCCTGCCTGAGTCGCTGCTGCTTGGAGGGATGGTAGGGAGCCACACAAGAGCAGCGCAGTCCTCCAACAGCCTCCCCGAGCCGAGGCATCTGGCTGGCCTTCAGTCTGTGGATGAAGCTCCTAGCTGGCAATTTTCCTCTACCACCAAAAGTGCAAAAATTGAATGGACTTTATTTCTACTTGTTTTTTTGGTTTTCAGTATAGAGCTATTACAGTTTCTTCTCTGAACTTGAGCACTTTCCCAGCCTTTCCCAGTAGGCTCCCGTCAGCTGAATACTATCATGTGGCTGCCTTCCTCATGAGAACACAAGTCACAGGTTATAGGATTAATCCATGCAACCTCTGCCCAAACCTATGAGATTCATGAATGCTCTGGAAGAAAGAAACAACTCCAAAGCAGAGGAGCCTCTCTGTGCCACATCCCTTTGATGCCCTCCATCAATCCAGCAACATTTAGATGATAACACACTGCGTGCAGTCACAAAAGAATGCGCTTTAAATAGTAGCCTTGTTACGAATTAGCGAACGTAGCTAAGTAGCAATAATACCTCCCGTCATGCTCGCTTTTGGAACAGCTGCTGTCACTGTTGCAGACCATCTGCAGACAGGGAGGTGACTTAGTAAGTACCTGCAAAATCCCTCTCCTTCAGGAGTGACAATCAAAAGCAGAGCTGCAGCAAGAGATGCTCATGATTCTGTGTGCCCTTAGGACTGTTTAGCTCTTAGGACTAATTTCAAGCTCTTGTTGATGAACTGGACCTGGGGCGGTTGAAGTTGAGCAACTGAAGTCAATGTTGCTGAGAACTGCCCTGCCACTTGTGAAAGCATTTCCATAAACACCAGAGGGATACAGTCTAGCTCAACCACTCTTTATTCTTTAAAATAGGTTTAAAATTAAACCTTTAAAATAGGTTTAAAATTGGTTTTCTTTTTAAGTATAAAGAAGATCCATCATTTGATCCATCTGATGATTGCTCTCAGAAGATCTAAATTCATTGCTTGGCTCATTACCGAGCTTTCCTGAGTTTGGAAGCAAAGTTCACCCCCTGGATTTTGATGCAGGGCAAGACATCCTGATGGCTTCACGGGGAATTCAGCACAGATGAGCTCAAGGAAAGGAAAGGGCTGGGATGTGTAGAGAAGTGCTTGTTGTATGGGCAGCAGAGGCAGCTCCACGCGTAGGAGGTGAGAGAAGGCAGCACGCTGGGAGTGGGAGAAGGCTACAAAGAAAGTCAGCTCTGAGAGAGGAGAGTGAGGAACATAAGGAATATCACAGTGTGTGGGATGAGATGAGAACAGAGATGTAGGTTTTTAGAGAACTTTAAAACAATTATAGGTTTTTACCATGGGAGGATCTGTTTGACTAGATCAGAGAGCTTGCTTCCTTGTTACGTGCCTGGAATTGAAGCTTCCTTTGAAAGAGCTCGCTAACGCTTCCATACTTTCAATTAACATTTTATTTAAATGCTTTAAGATAGTTTCTGGATATATTAAAGAATTACTGATGAAATCTTGAATATAATTTACATATCTGAGTCACATTTGCATTCAATAACAAGACAGCTTTCCAGCATGGAGCATACCATCAATAGCCCCTTCTACTAGCACCTTCCTGGATTTCCCTAGCTGCAGTGTTCACTACAAATTAAGAGGCTGCAGATTTAGTTGAGGAAAAAAAAAAAAGAAATGGTGATATCATCAATGATCAGGCGTCTTTTCCACATTTTAGCCTGATGCATTGCAGATACTGTTTTAACGTGTGCGTCATTCAGCCACCACTTGTCTCCCAGAGTTTTACAAGAGATGCAAGTCTTTTAATTTAATATTCTTTTCTGTTAAAAAGAAGGTGAGAAAGCGTTCATACCCTTCCTACAAATAAAGCACAAAGTGTCAGTATCTTTCCACGGTACATCTGCACGCTTCCCTGGGGGATTTTTCATTATAAAATCATATCTCGGTTATCAAGCCTCAGCACCATAAAGCACATATGGGATATGTGATAAAAGCTTTTTTTCCTTCCAATCAAGAAATACCAGTAAGCGAGACTGGTGGTTGGAGCAGATTTTTTTTTTTTTTTTTGGAAAGCACATTTTGAGAATTTCTGCATGTAATGAAGAGTAAAAAACATGGTGAGAGAAGCAAAAGATGACTGATGCATCATATGCTTGAAAGCAACAGCCCACCGGTGAGCATTGCGCGAGCAGTACTGGGCACCGGCAGATCATGTGCGAGCGTCCCTAGTTTCTCTGAGAGGTTCGTAAATGAGCAGAATTATATCGAAGATGAGCTTGGTGGAGGTTTGGGGCTTTTGTTTCATTCTGCTTTGGACAGTTTGAGTATTTGTATATTACATCCGATGCTTCACCATAAGATTTAACCTTATAAATCTTATAAGCCTTTAGAAGGTCAGAAGAGACCAGTTTTGATGCATGCAGAATACAGGGAAAAAGAAGAAGAAAAAAGGAATTTGGGGCTTTCCTTATTTATTTGTAATCCTTATTTCTTATTTGGTGCTTTTGTGACCTCTAGCCATAATTCTTAAAATCTGTGCCTTGTCTCTCAGAACTAAATTAATCCAAAATTGAATTTATAAAGAGAAACACGTTTTTGGTTCAGCCAAAGAAAGCATTACATCTGAAAGTCAGAAGAAAAACAGACATCTGTATCTCTTGAAAAGGTAGAGCATCAGGAGTTTTAAAAGCCCTAAAAACCATACAAACCAAGGATATAAAGCATCTTCTTATTTCTCTGAAGAGGTTTGGGTAGGGGCTGTGAAGATTTTCCTGCAGGTATTTCTTCCCATAGCTGCCTCTTCTTGACTTTGTCAGCCTGTCTTTCAAAGCAGCTGCTAGATAATACCAGATGAAGAGATGAACCGCTGGATTCCTCCTGAACAACTCTTATACTGCTGTAAAGATAATCGGCTCCTGCCATATGATTTCTATTACCCAGCAACCCCTACTGAAGCTCCACAAGTTAATAAAATATCACCTACATAAGGTCAAAATTCAAAACTAGCATTAGAATAGCAAGCCAAACTTCACTGCCAGATTTTCAACATCTGCCTAAGCGCTGAGATTTTTTCAAATGGGTGAATATCTAAAAATGGCTGTTATGTCCCTGGCACCATGCGACAGATTCAAGATGGGAATTTATTTCCCATTTATGTCACATTACTGGCTGGAGCTGCTGAAGAAAGTCAATCCCTCACAAGATAAAATGGAAGGCAGAAGAAATGAGGTGGAGTCGCTCACTGCCTTGCTCTAACTATACAGCACCACAAGAGAGTACAACTGACAAAGTTTTTCTTAGTCCTTAAAGTAACTTTTTTTTTTTTTTAATCACCTCAAGTACTTGCCATTCATCAGACTCACTGTTTTTACAGAAAAACTTCAAGCAATCAATCTAAAACCCCTGCATTAATTCTAAGAGGTTCAGAGACCGGAGAAGTACTGAGGTTGTGGCATGAGTTCATGCATAGCTCAGACAAATCAATACCCCCTTTAAACCACATCACGCTTTTTCACCTTGCAAGTTTTGAAATAAAAGATCTAAGTTGCTGCTTTAACTGAATATTTTTCTTATACTATTTCTTACCCCATTTCTGCATGCGTAGTATTATCCTGAGGGATACTGTGGGTTGTTTTCTTTCTGCTCCAGCTACTGAACTGTTATTTCCACAGGCATTCTCCATAACACAGAGGAAGAGCATCACCGCTGCATCACTGCTATAAGAGAGACCTAACACGAAATGCCAATTAAAAGTTTCTGCTACTGTACATTCATAGCGGATTGAATTCTTTCCTTGGAAGTAGGAGGAAGCTGTCAAACACACAGCTCTGGACATGATTGTGCCGCTCCTCTGAAGAACAGGTCATGGGGGGTGCGGGAGGGAAATCAATAGATAAAGTACTTTCATCATTAATCATTTTCTGAATTTTTAAATCGGACAGAACATTTACAAGTTGTACGTCGGGTTTCTTTTGTTGCCGTCTTTCTCCTTGTCTTTCCACCACTCAGCACGCAGCCGTGCTTCGGTTGCACAAGTTTCTGCTGATGCCAGGGCTGGCTGCTGCACCGAGCCCAGAACTCCTCTGGGGTCAGAGGTGCAATATCTATTCTGTTATTAGAGAAATTACTCAGTGCAATTTCACAGTTCAGCAAAACAGGCTTATTGCTGGTATGCACTGCGAGTGCACGCCTTAACAAGCACTCAAAGTTTTCTACTTCTGCTCCTTCGTGGAAACACTCATCTTTAACAGCTTTAGAAACGTTAGCCAGCGTGGTTTCTTTTTCTACTTAACTTTAATAAGGAATTACTACCTCGCATCTAATATGATTTCTAAGGAGCTGGACTTGCCGTCTCTGCTATAAATTCAGAAACAAAAAAGCAAACCCTACGCTTTAGATAAAAACTGAAGAAAGTAACAGGTGGCTTTTTAGTAACATGATTACTTTTATTATTACGTTCTGAATATTCAGTGTTAGCAGCAGCCATCTCTTCTCACAAACGCCTTTCCAAATTCAATTGCTTTTTCCAAGTTATCTCTGTTTATTTCTGGTGGAGCAGGACCGGGGAAAAGCAATGCTATTTCTGCAATATTTTATTTTATTTATTCTCAATGAAAATGAGAAGGTCTTTTTTACAGCTGCACAGCCTGTAATGTCAGCTCCAAGCAATCAGCTAAAAAAAAACCCTACAGTCACTTTGCAGGTTTAAAATAAAAAAAAAAAAGAGAAAAGAGAAAGAAATCAATTCATGTTGTCACAGTCTATCTAGAGTCATATTGTCCCCAGCCATTGATACAGAATGAGAACATCTGGGGATTCAATTACTCATGACAAGAATAATAATAATATTTCATTTTTTTTAAACAAAACTTTAGTTGCAGGAACTTCTGCTTACTTCACCATGCGATACTGGAATGAAAGCTACCAGCGACCGAGACAAGCCACCATCTCTTTGGCATCCACGAGCACATCGGTGCAGGTGCATCTACAATACCCCCAGCCGCAAAACTTAATAAAGAAAATAATTTAGTTAAAAGATGAGGTCCTGAGCTCCAAGCCCAGGAAGATTTCCTACATATCACAGCCACCTTTTGAGAACTTGAATGAATAGCCTGGTTCAGAAAAGTGCGCTTGCCTTTTGAACCAAAGTCAGTGGCACCTGCAGTTGTCCAGAATGTTCGATTAACCCAAACCGTGTACCTAAATAGTATGAGGAGTCAGTTAGCGCCTTCTTTCAGTCTTCCCTTTTATGATTCTCAGTTCACATTTCAAGAGGTTGTTAACAAAACCTAGCTTCTACGTGTATGTTCTCGTGTCTTGATCAAGCAGAGTCGTCTATAATCTTAGTGACGGAGATGGGACTGGATTAGTTGGGATCCAATCAGATGACGTTCATTTCACAGCAATGAGCAGGCAGCAATACTCATGCTGCAATGGCACGGACTTGTTCAAGCACTTTAATACTGGCAGGACTGGTCTCCGATGACATTAAGCACATGAACTGTTGTGAGATTAGTAGCTAAAAGTTCAGAAGCAAAATAATTAGAAAAGGCTGAAAGTCAGGGTTTTTTTTTGTTCGTTTGTTTGTGCTGGGAGAACCCTAGTATCTTGTTTTCCCTTCTTCTTTCTCCGTGGACATTCATTAAGGTTAGATTACAGCAAACAGACATGGTTTACATCCACTCTACGTCATCATAGCTTTGCTAAGGCTTAAATGTTCCCTGCAGAAAATGGAGATAAAGCTCTCAAAACTCCAAGGGTCTGAATAAAAAATATTTTCCATTATAGCCCAACTAAGAGAAGCACCGCGCTGGCACTTTGCTGATACAGAAGTGCTGCATAGGGCACAACTCGTAAAATACATTGGGAGAGCACACACAGAAAGTGGGGTAGGTCCTCAGTGGCTGCAAACCGGGAAAACACCACCGCTAGTACGAGTTACAGCACCGCTGTGAGACAGTGCCCTGAACATGCGAGTTTGGGGCTCGAAGTCATCTTCTGCTGACCACAGAAGAACTTTAGGGGCTGCCTGCTTCTAATGGCAAGGCACAGACAGGAAATTCTGCATGGTCGCAAAAGACGAATCACAAGTCAGCACCCTCAAGAGATAAAAAACACTCACCAATTACTGCTTGCAGGACTCGTCTCTGGCTTTATGTAACGTATCTAGTCCCACTGTGATCATTGCCTTTTAAAAAATGTGTAACGTTTACGGACTCCAGTAAAAATGTTTTTAATATAATGTAGATGAAGTATAAACTGTTAACCTTGAACACTAGGGAATGTTTCAGGTTCTTGGGGTTTTTTTAAACCTTTTTAAATAATTTGCTAAGAATTTCCTAAGATTTCTTTTTAATTCATAGCAAATCTTCCGGAATCATTTGAACAGTTGCATTTTTTGTAAATGTTACAATAGCTATTATTTCACAAATAAAAGTGATGTTCAGAGGGCAGAGAACATTGAAGACAGCACTAAGCTGGAGCCTCTGCTGTCCTAGGAGAATTGATGTGGGTTTTCTGACGCTGTCCTATCCATGTATCTTAGTACCGCTTCTCTGGGACCAATGGTAACGATGATACACAAAAAGTCCTGTATATCAGCAGTTCTTTTCTAACTATTCATAAAATGTATAATACCCCATATTATAATACATATATACTATGTTACATGTCTCGCCACTGCAGTGGCAAACATACTAAGAGGAAGGTTCTGATCTCTGCCATGTTATAAAAGCCCTCCCTGACTGCAGCTGCTGGTCTGCTTCTCCAGCAGCTGATGTCTGTACGCCGTCCTCTGCCCCAATGCACATTGACATCTGAAGTTATCCCCCGCTGCACTGATTTTCTACGTTATGCTCTTAAGTGCTAAAATAACACTTAAGCAAAGGACACACACAAAAGAGTAACTTGGAGTGCAACTATTTCAGCTGAGCCGGGGAATAAAGAGAAGGAAAAAAGGCTTTGTGTTTTAAGGTGGTGGCCTGTAACTTTTACATTGGAATGGCCTCTCAAAACCCACCTGTAAAGGTCCTTTCCTCTATCTTCATTCAAACTGCTGTTCAAAGGCTCATTTTTAAGCAAACCCAAGAAATACCATTCCCCTCTCAGTCAAATGTTCTCTGCAGTCCAATGTAAATTTAACTTAAACCAGTAAAATATGGCAGCGCTATTAAGAGGAACAGATAATGAACCTAAATAACTGCTCAGTCTTATTAGTGTAGCCCTCATACACCTTCCATTTTTCTTCAAGCCCCGCTGCTTAGCATTCATACTGCCTGATTTGAGACTAAAATTAGATTATAGGAACGCGTGCTTTTTACAAGAGGTCTTTTATTTGTTCCATAAAGCATTTAGCGCTCTTTAGGCACTGTATAAATAAAAATAATCACGATCTTGGAATTCACCTTCAGGAATGGAAATGAAGAGATCTGAGTCCTTTCATTTCTGCTGCACGTTATCCTCATTGGGCACGTCTGGATGGCAGTGCTTTGTAAGACGAGTTAAAAAGACACTTGGAAGTCTGGTAAAGGTGAATAACAGGAAAAAAAAGAAAAGGAAGGGAATACATATCTGGGTTTAGAGCTTTACAACAGGGAATAAAAATAAAAGCCCTATCAAGCTTTTAAGATAAAGGACTGCCGTCAAATTCATTAGCGTTTGTGAGAGTTGCAACAATTGCTGGTGAAAAATGGTTGTGGGTTCAAAGCCCAAGTCGTTGCGTAAAATCACTTAAACTCATTTTAAGGTTCAAAGGCTACGTATAACTAGGACCCATTTCAAGAGAGTGATTTCTGAGGACCCATTTCAAGCTGTGATTTCTGAGGACTCTGCTCTGTGAGAAGAGTTATTGCCTTCTGGGTCAGAGCCTTATCAAGTCCAACAATCATTTTTGTCCGACTTTCCCCCCTTCCTTCCCAGGGTCTATATTTAGGACTTAAGTACCAAATATTGAAAGTTTTTTTGAGGTTAAGCATGCCAATGTCCTCAGAATTCCAGTAGGCATTGGCTTACGTCACTTGGCACTTTAACACTTATAAAACTCAGACTGCTAGGACTCACCTTAAATTAAAGCTATCATCAGGTGAAGTATCTAGTGTGCGTTATCCCCCCAGGCTCCACTTTCAGGTGATGGAGAACGAAAAATAATTCCCCAAGGTTATTCACCCCGTCCTACGAGTAGGCACCTATTTCTCTTCATTTCTTCCCCCGTTCTTTAGACCGAGGACTTTTCTGATAGCTAAATTTAGGCAGTGTGAATACTGCCGTGGGTATCGTAGTAATTTTTGAATGCAAGTCATCAGTAAGCACATATGGATAATCACCTCTACGCTCCTTAGGCTCCTCTTAAGATTTTAAAAATACCTCTTCAGAAAGGGATCAAATTGCACATAAGTGTGTTTTAAGATTAACATTAGCTGTAAAAAATGTATTTCAAAATGGATGTAAAACAACCAGAAAAATGCCAAGAGCTACTAGAAGGAATAACTCCATGTCACATTTTGATGATAGTGAAGCTTTACTTAGAAAAATAAAAAAAAACTAGCGAAGAGACAACATGTGCATTATTTCCTCAAAAAGCTCAGATTCACTTACAATAACAAACTCATTACTATCCCAAATAATTACTGTAATTTATATTACAGCACCTCTGGAGGACCAAGCACCACCAGGGCATTCCTATACGGCACATACAAACGTAATAGGCAGTTCTGCTTGCAGTACAGAAAAACAGCTCTAAGGTGTTTAGAAACAAGCACGAAGCACAGAGAAAAGTCAAATAGAATTTTTTTTTAGAGAGGGATTAGTTGAATTCAAGTCTCAATTTAAAATAATAATAGAAGGCATCCAAAAATCATGGAAAACCTGCTCTTCAATTCAGTTGACTTGAGGACATTTAAATATCGAGGGCTGGAATCTTTCTCTTTTCTTTTTAATGATGAGGTTTCAGAAAAGATACAAGATGATGTAATTTCCAAAGACTAACTCCAGTCAGCTGCACACAGTTTGACATTCAAGAGATTTTAATGTTATCAGCTGCCACTGCCTGCCACCTGGGAGGAACAACATTTTCTTGACCTATTATTTATATGCCTCTAAACGAAAGTGAGTTTTGAGAAGGAATTTGGAGATGGAAAGCAGAACTTCTCCGTTACAAGAGAGAGTCACAAATGGACTATGACAAATCATACTTCATTTAAGGGAGAATGAGACATCAGTAAATATTTATAGAACCATAGAACGGGCAATAAAGATCATCTAGATCCAATCCCTGTTATATCAAGGTAAAGAACATTCTGCCGTAAATTGGCAGAGACACGGGTGTTGTGTAGGTGGGTGGGCGTTCAAGCCTGACGTGACTGGCCAAGCAGCACCAGTGACATGAGAGAACATCCATGGCATATGAAACACGAGGAGCAAGGGTATAACCTGGTTTTCTCAGAGTGAGAGAACTTGCTTGGCAGAAGACCTCAAACAGAAAGGAACCGGAAGAGTAAACACAGAAGCCAACCCCAGCTCCCACCATCCATGCAAAACCAGTGAAGACTGCAATTAAGATGTAAAGTGGGTCTTTAGCCCATACGCCTACTACTGTCAGGAAAACATCCTTTTCATTTCATAGTAATTAAAATGCTCATAGCTCTTTCATTAACTCATTCTACAGAGCCACGTAGATTTTATAATTCATCCAAGCACTTACAAGTAGTTACTTGGGTTAGGCTGTCAAGACAGGAATGATTCAAACCCTTGTATACTTAGCTCCTTGGAAGACATATCATTCCCTAACACAATGGTATTAGAAAGACTGCTGACAGTTAGTGATCAAGAGATTTCATTTTGCTTGTCATATGGTGGGTTGTCAATTCTTCTTTTCCCATTAGATAAAAGCTTAGCTGCATCAGATTTAAATAACGGTGAAGTTGCAGGTTAACATTTTTCAAAAGTACCAAAGTGACTTCAGTACTTAAATTCTACTGCCAAAATGCTGTAGACACGCGAGAGCATAAGTCTCTACAGTAAATGGAACTTAGAAATTATTAAAGAAATTTATGGAAAGGTGGAGTATAAACCCCCAACTCAAGAGGGCTTTAAATATATATTTTAAACCAGAGGTCTGAGTACAAAAAGTTTGCAAATTATTACAATTCTGACAAGCTCAAGATTTAGATTTCCACATATTTGATTGTTTTCACATCAATGTATCCATACCATTATATTTTATTGCCAATTTCCTCCCACCCTTCTAAAGAAATTTCTAAATGACAGTTTTTAAGATGGCCCTTACCTCAAAATACAAGTTTTCTTGAGTTATGTTCAAGAATTAGGCAGGAGCTGCGGAGATCTTTCCACTGTTTTTTCTATGAAAAATGTCTACACGAGCTATTCTCTTGTATTTTTTTCTAACAGTAAGAACAGCTTAGAGGAGGAAGTGACCTTTTAAACTTTACTCCCCCTGCCCCCAAGTGGAATGTAAAATTGAGCCACTACATAAAAGCGGAGAAGTAGCCCAGGTTTTACTCCTTTTTTTGTCATTACTAACCTAGTATTAAGCAAATAAATAATCCATGCGCTTAGTCCATATTTAAAATATTTGTTCTTCTTTAAATATAAAGTAACTTTCACAGAAACAAACAGAAGTGGCTAGAGACTGAAGTCATTCCTTTGATATTGAAGCTGAGTATTTTCTCGTTTAAGCTCCCAACATCATCTCCCTCGTGCCCATAGGGCTTTGTGCTGTGCTCGACACTCCACCTCACTAATTTACGGTTCCCTTTGGCCGCTCCACTCCCATGCTGGTCTATGAAAGGGTGGTTACAATCTTACAAGGTACGATACGATTTTAGGAGCTTATCTTCCTTCATTAATTGTTCTGCATCACGTTTAAACAGTGGGTTTCTCGAGCTAAGCTGTATTTCTTCTAATACTTTTAGTTTGGTCTGTTATTGCAGGTACCATCTGTGTAATGTTGAGAGCAAATACAGTTTGAAATAGGATTGCCGTAGCAGCTATAGAACATCTAAAAGGAAAAAAAAATAGGCCAGACCTTTATTAAATTTTAAAGTATGCCTTCACTACACTCTTGTAAAGATCCAAATAGGGTATTCAAATCTCTAGAGATCACCAGTATAATTTCTTTATCATGTTCCATTTAAAATTTAATTATGTAGACTACAACAAGAACTATCTAAGTACTCTAAATAGGTCATGCAATGAACAACTTAATATTATTATAAAGTTTTCCTTCTGAAGATCTGTTCTTTGATGTGCCTTTGCACACAGAAAGCCTTTCTTCGAAAAAACAATATACATTCATAGATATCATAATGTCATTTCATATGAATATTGTAAAGCTTCTTTATCATATTTTGAGTTTAAGTTTTCAATTCCCTCTCTAGCCTGAGCTTCCCAAAATCGTCAGAAATAACTGGTAAATTAGAACTGACATAATATAATTGTCTTGAATATTTTTATATCCTTCTACAGGCAAAGTTAATCTATTAGCTTTCCTTCTGAATTATGTCCACCAACTCAGACTCTTCTACTTTTGTCTATCAGTGATATATATTCTTCAGCGGCAAGAAGCAAGGTAATTTCCTCTTCCTCTTCAATATAATCATTAGAAAACAATCAGCAGTGTTTAATGGAAAAGCACTACACTAAAAAGTCACCGCTTCCCAAGACACATTGTTATATTCACTTTTTTAAAAATGCACCTACATAACCTCTCTTAGTTACTAAAGGAAAAAATAAAATATTCAAAACATTCTCTATTTACAGGGCTTTCTGGGAACAAATCCCTACTGCCCTTAATTTGACTACATAAAAATTCAGAAGGGTTTTCTGAGAAATTTTTTTAATGAAGGGGTTTTTTTTTATTTTTATTGACAGTCAAAAATTAGTGCCACCAGTGCTTAAACCTTCCTGACAGTCAGACAAAATACTCAAAGTACAGACGCATCTGCTCACACTTACACCACTTGCAGCAAAACCCATTTTCACCAGGTTTACAAATGCTTGAAAAGAGTTTGATCAATCCCGGCCGCAAATAATTCCACGAGTTGTCATTGCCCTGAGAAAAGACATCATGTTTGCTGCACAAACAAGAGTTAGATTTCTGGCATAAAAGAGGGCTTTTTCTGCCCCGTCGGACAAAATCCAACAAGCACGGTGACTACGGGAAAGCGGTTATTAGTTTCATCATTTCAAGGTGCAACACCTAGATTTTTATCCGCTGTAAAGTAGTTGCAGGGTGAAGGTGGAAGACGATGCGGTTGTTGGGGAAATTAGACTGTTTCACTGTTATGAATTAATAATAAGAAAATGGCTTACGAAGTTTGAAAGAAGAACAAAAAATATTATATTAATACTTCACAACATAAGATTAAAAAAACCCAAGGAACAGCTTGTTTAGAGAAATGCAGGAACAGGTGAATCCCTGAGAAAGCCGGAGGAGTAGCCAACATTTGTTTTAAGCCAAGACGGGGTTGTTGGTTTTAATATTTATAACACAATTACAATGTCTTATGCACATTGCCTGTATAATCGGATTTTTACTTGTGACATCTTGCCACAGATGAAAATTAAAGCCTTGTGGTAATAATTCAAAAAACCCACATTTAGGCAATCATTAATGGCAAATATGAAACTGGGTGTTTATTTAAGCACCCGTATCTCTCATTTTAACTTTAATTTAAAGTGGAATTCATTTCTGCAGTACAAGGACTTTGTGTTTCCAGTATATTAGTAATATAATACCTAACCAATTGGGCCACACAGTCAAACTGGAAATACTTTAGCACTAGAACCCGTAAAAGACACAGCTAAGCAATGTTACTGATATTCCGAATCAGGAAAACACCTACTCTCTTGATTCTCTTTTTTTGTTGTACGTAGGTATGAAGAATTGTAAGTCTTTTGCAATGAAGATGAATAAAATCCTTGTGTGTCAGGTAAGTCTGGTCATTGCTCAGCCCTTCCAACACTTGGCAAGTTTTCACCAGCATGTTTGGTTACGCAGCTGAGGATAGCAAGTGATAGTAAGTCATAGAAAGAAAAAACCTAATAAATGAACAACTCATAATTCATGCAAACTCGTACCTACAGAACAAAGTGAGACATTACAGAGGAGGAAAACCTATCATATACAGTGAAAGAAAAAAATCTACGTTTTTACATCTTATCAATACAGGTAAGCCAGGTAGCAAACACCACACAATCCGTAAAGAAAGGCAGACATTTATTCTCTGCCTCGGAAGCAGAAATAACTTGCATGTATTATGACGCTTAAAGAAAAACTGGCTTTCTTATTGAAATACTCTTTTTACTTTATACATTGTATGAATGACAACACTGGTATTAATCAGAGGACGACAACACTCCCAAACCCACGACCCTCTTAAAACCCCCTCAATCTCAGAGAACAAAACTGCTGGCAAAATATGTAAGAGGACTGCGAGCACCATTTTTTTTTGTGCACCCAGGCATCTCTGCTGGGTGACGGGTTACCATATCAGATTTTTTTTATTTCTGTTCTATTCACTCTCTTCTCTATCTGCATGATTACAACATTTTATTGCATCCTCTGACATATGTAGGCAGGTTTCTCTTCAAAAAACCTCTCACAGCCTGGGAGTCTTGTCTAGTTCTATTATTTTATGAAAAGCTGTCTCAGCACAGAAGACTTTGGTCTGAGCTGCTTGCCAAATGAAAACGCCTTAAGATCATGGTGGTTTTCCCTCCCACCTGGAAGTTTCTCTCCCCTCATCCCTCAGGTGAAATTTAAATCAAAAGCCAAACCACCTGCAGTGGGTATAATTGCACAGCTGGAAGAAAGCCACATCTGGGGTTTTTCTCATTGGGTGCACAACTGTGCTAAGCCTCAGAGCAACTTCAACACGTGGCTTTAAGCTGTGTGGTTTTGGTCGCACCAGTATTTCATGGCCATTTGTCTGTCTCCAGCATGCAGTGTGCGTTCTCCCCTCTGCATCCCCAGTTCCCAGTATCCCAACATTTTCCTTAAGACAAGGATCACGTTCTGGTGCGAAAGGTCGCGATTCTTTCAGCACCTTTCAGACACTGATGCACAGATGCAGTTTAAAACAATGTGCTTACCTTGGTAATGTTCCAGATAACTCTGTGGCAGTCTCTCTGAAAGATACAAAGTGAGGAAAAATTAGCTTGTATTTCAAAAGGCTCTAAAACTTTTAAAGATGCTTTATAGTGCTTGTATTTTATAGGAGTACAGACACACACACACAGCTTTATAGGCCAATGCGTCATCTGCGGATGCGGCGTCTGCATGATCATATATACAAGAATTTGAAAAACAGATGATGGAGTATGATCTAAGGATTTCATCAGAATAGAGTTCTCAATGGTTAAATTACTCATTTTTTTAGGCATAAAATTATCGCTATTTCAAATGCCAGCACTGTATGATCCTACATAGCCAAAATGTAGCACTGGGCCAGTTTTCCAGTGGAAAAAGTTTCCTTTTTGCAGCAAAAGCAAGATATTAGACAGACTTATAACCACGTCGAGCACTGAGAAAAAAATACCATGTTAATGTTAAATAATCTTGTGTTGGGTTTTAGGAAATAGTTATTTCCCAGATACGTGGTTTTTGATCTATTTTGCTTGTCAATCTGTTTTGTGGGTTTGCAGTTTGTTCGAGGAGGGACACAGAGTGTGATATAGGGAAAGTGAGCTATGTTCCCAGCATGTCACATTAAAGCACAATTAAACACGTTATCATTACCTAACTACACATCCATATCATCCATATCTACCACCTCCGTATGCCCTTGCTCCCCTTCCCAGCACATTTGCTTAGGCCTTATCTAAACATCAGGAAAACAGCTGGATAGCTCCGTTTCTCCTTTCTCTCCCGTGTGTGAGACTTTAAAAAAACATCCAGGAGGCATAAAGGAGTTCATTCTCCTGCACTTGACCAGAGGTCCATCTTATTTCACACTTTGTTTGTCCAGTTACGAAATCTCTGTCCTACGTTTAAGTTTGCTGCATGCAAGGTGGCCGGTTAGTTCACACCCTACTTGCTTCAGCTGACATCCAAATCGCAGAATTTTACACCTGTAGATTTGAACTTGTTGCATGGGTCAATTCTCAACATCTTGTTTGCAGCTGAAGAACAGAAAAATCTTCCATCCACTTTTACACACAGGGTGAAAAAAAGATTCCAATTTTGTTTTTTAGGGGGTGGTGGTGGTGAAGACGGATCTCAAAATCTTCCTTGCCTTAATACCCAAACCCATGGATCCAGTGTTCTCTAAATATGGAACCAAGCCTATACGTTTGTTGTGAGGGTATAGACCTTATAAATACAGATTGAATCACTAAGCCTAATTTCTTTAGGAATCCAAAGGAAAAAAGAAAAAATTTTGAAGACTCTTATAGAGCTGTACCATGTTCTGAAGCCACTTTTTTCGGTGGGACAACTACAGAGTTATTACACTAAAAAACCCAATAAATCAGAGCTTCTCCTTAGTTCTATATCCCCCCTGCTTTTTGGTGCTATATGAACTATAAGCAGCTACAAGGCTTGTGGTTTTTTAATTATTTTTTTTTATTGAGCATCCCACAGTGACACTCAGGCTTTTTCCTTAATGGTTACACTGGCAACTGTAGACTCAATTACAGTGTCAGAGAAGATAAAGTGGTTGCTCTAAACATGCACCGCTTTCTGTTTTCAGTGAGTGTCTACCTTCAAGCTGCGCAGTTTGCTGGTCACAGAAGGTTGCCTTAAACCTCCCAGCGTTTTGCTTCAAAAGGCACAGAGCAGAGCTGTGTTCAGTGGTTGTAAAGAGGAATAAGCAAGAAATAAAAAGATGGCTCACACCCTTTTCTCGCACGCACCATTCAACATCAGACCAGCAGATATTTACGTCCTCTCAGAAGAGCCAGCTCCCACCCCAGCAAAGGCAGACAGGTACATATTTAACAGGTGCCCGTGAGGAACAAAGTCCACGATGGAAATGACATCAAAAGTGAGAGACAAGAGCAAGAGGAAGAGAATGTAAAGAGATAGAAAAATGAAATTAGAGTAGAGGTGTACATACTTGGTTTCTATAGGGTAATTTGGTACGGCTCTACATTTTAACTATTTTATTTTCATTATCCTCTTGCACATTGCTATCATACCACCGTATTTTCCAAGCCTTAATCATAGCTTAGTTCGAAGGATTAATCCAATATCTTCTGTAGCCCATCAAAGAACTAGATCCCTAAATTGTTCCAACAGTCATGAAATTTTTCCCTTTCACCGCTAATCACAGGCATCATTTCCCGTCATTGAAATGCTTTTTTGGGGGAAAGAACCTGGACTAAAAAGTCAGGCTGGGCATTTCTTGGTATCTTCTTCTAAAGGGACTCCCTAGCCTTTAGCTACCTATTATCTCTCTAATAACAGAATAGCACAAACCTTATTGCTTTAGGGTATGGGAGCATATTTTATAAAATAGCAGTTGCTCATCCACCTTAAGGAGACAACCAGGTGAATCACTGGCGTGTATTGCAGGAAGCATCAAGAGACAGAAGGATTTAAAAAGGTTTAAAAGAGGATGTTAAATTGGAAACACACTGCCAGCTTCTGAGCAGAGCAGTGAGTGATGGGTGCATCTAAATTTCTAAAGATTTTCATTTCTGTTAAATAACCAACCCTCTCTACAAGAGTTGCTGGCCTTATGAAAACAATTATTAAGTAGTCGATACAGTGGTAAAAAAATCCGAATGTGATCAGACTGTTAAACAAAGACACTGTAGGCCTTTAGAATATACATTTTTAATGTAATTAATTGTGTTGCCACTTTCACATATGGTCAGATCAAATTCCAGTTTTAAACAAAAGTATGTAAGGTAATGATTTTTGAAATACAGATTAAACTCAAAACTCTGAAACTCACAAGTAAAGCCTCATTACTTCCCAACTATCCAAGATTTCACTGTTTCTCATCAACTCAGTAAACATTTAAACTATAAGTGTCCCCCCTCCTTTTAGATTACTAAACTAAAAGTACTATTTTCTTAGAAAACAAACACTATTATCCCTGCAATGTCACTGGAAAGAAATGGTACATGGACTGCTGAAGATGGCTGATGTCCACTGTAAGTGTCCTATAAATATCAGGAATTGAAACACTGCTCTATAAATATATTTCATGGAAGCTTAAAAAAGAAAATCTTATGGAGCAAATTACTCATCAAGAAAACCCTTAAAGTTTATTTAAAGATAATGGATACTCATGCTGCAGTGTTTCAAGAAACTGAAGTTAGAGTTATACAACCAATTTTCGGATCCCTAGTATCCCCAAATGACATATACAATAAATATAACTCATAATTTGCTTTAGCTACAGAAAAAAATAAATTCTTGGATAAACCCAAGTGAAGGATAATACTCAACGGGACAAGGAGTAGAAGACCGTGCATTTTCATGTCCTGCCTATGATATGAAAGGATGACCTTGAAAAAGAGTAAGGATGGAAGCCTAAATGCTTTGTCAGGGCTGCCCCAAATTCCACCGAAATCTGTGCCAACGTAAATGGGATAACGCACCGCAACGCTAAGGACAGAAGACGACAAGGCTAAAACCCTGGAAAAGCTGTTACAGGGCAGGAGAGTTTACAAAGCACAGTCACAGCATTTCCAGGCAGGTCATTTACAGTTCGCTGGCATTTTGTGTTCAGCTGCGCAGGATGGATCTGGGGCAGCGTGGTCCGTTCGCAGGGAAGATGAAGGTGCTGTTGAAGCCAGAAGGGTGCTGGGTGGGAGGTCTGTACCCCAAAATGCTACCCCCTCATTAGTGGTTTTCCAAAAAATCAAATTGCAGGTTTACAAATTGTTCACTATATCTGTGAGGAGCTCTGACCTCCCGAGGAGGCTGTGCACCCTCCAGCGCGGGCTACATAGCTATTCTCAGCACCCAGAGAGCCAGTGTGGGCGAACCAAGCACCACACACACATTTTGTCATTTCTCTCTGCAGGCTGAGAAATCCTTCCGAAGGATCGGAGTAGGACGTGTACCAAAGCAGGAAAGTATAAATATTTTAGTCAAAACCTTATAGTGAAGTGGAAGTGGGAAGATCTGCATAAAGATCAGCAAACAGACTTTATTGCCTATTAATTTTGTTTAAAGAAAGTTGTCCAGGAAAACTCTTCAGAATATTTGGAAAGTGTTGTGTTTGTAGCAAAGGTTTTGTTCACTGACAAATCATACGGTGCTCTTCTCTCAGAGGCTGACTGGCAGCTGTTGTTACCCACCTACGCGCATGGCTTAGCACAACACAACTCAGGTTTAACTGTGCAACATTTTTGTCCAGTTTAATTCGCTACGCTGTGCTACAGAGACACAAACTAGGACACAAGAAACAGGGCAGGGGTTTAAAGGGCAGCTGAGGTAATCTTGTGTATAGCCTGCTAGATGCATGCCACAAAACTTAGCAAGTACTGAGTTCAAACCATGTGAGTTAAGACTATGCTTAGGAAAAAAAAAAAAAAAAAAAAAAAAAATTCTTCTTATTTAGAGTTACCGACTATAGCATGTAACGAGACCTTTCATCTCCAGAGGTAAAAACAAGTTTTGAAAAAAAAAAAAAAAAAAAA
This sequence comes from Buceros rhinoceros silvestris, assembly GCF_000710305.1. NCBI lineage: Eukaryota > Metazoa > Chordata > Aves > Bucerotiformes > Bucerotidae > Buceros > Buceros rhinoceros. The sequence continues at coordinate 53,610 of NW_010401776.1, forward strand.
AAAAAAAAATCTTTTCTTCATCAGGATCATGACCCTTAGTGATTCAGGAAGCCTTAGGTCTCCATCAAGAACGATTTTTGTTGTGAAAAGGAAAGCATATGGATTCAAGCTAAGCAATCTGTCGGGGTGCTGGGGAAGATGCAAAAAGGAAGGCAGCAACACATTCCTGCAGTCGTGCCACCGTTCTTCCTTTTTCCATCTCACACTTTGGGGAGAGGATAAAGCCCGCCTACGGCACACGAGGCACACGAGGATAAGGACATAAGGATAAGGGTGAAGCTGAAGAAGGGATCTGTATGGTGTGCTAGTAAGAAAGCAGCACAAATGCAAGCAGAAAATCCGAGATGCAGAATATGGGAGTCTTCCAGCTCGTGAAGAGAAGCGTCCAAATCCTGAGGTCACGGCTATAGGCATTAGAACGAGAAGTCATCATTTCAGCCAGGAGGGTTCGAAGGTCCTGTCTTCTCCAGGACAAGGCACCGTGACCCATTCAATTCCCCAGGCCATGTAGCAGCAGTTAGTTCTATCACTTCTGCTCATTTTTCATGAAACATGGAACACCCCAGAGGTTAGGTTGGTGTTACTGGTTTGGGCAAAACATTCAACCCTTTACTAAACAGAGTACTACACCCAGCAGAAGCATTAATCATATTGGAAGGGATATATTTGTGAACAGAAATAAGTACAAGTTGAAGAGAAATGAGGTATTTGAGAAGCTCGCTTGAAAAGTTATGTATTTTTCCAGAAATATCCACCATGGGCTTAACTGGATCTGCCAGGTGGGCTGATAAGGTGTGTGGAACAAATTGCACCAATAGCAGTAGCAAGGAAGTTTTACCTTGATATATATCCAAATATTACACAACCGTGAAGCTGTTTTTTGGTTTCTCCTATGGGCAAATCTTGCCAGAACAAAAACCCAACACTTCTGACCGCTTTCCCCTGGCTCTGCCGGCACACAGACAGGGAGCAGACACCATACTACCACCTCTCTACACTACACTCAGCAACCCAAGGAAATCAGGGTAGAGAGGGGTTCCAAACGTACCGTTGAGCAACATCTCTCAGCTACAACATTGATGGCTCTGTGACCACCACGTCAAAGGGATACACCCTGTTAATTTTAATGGCTTTTAACCAGACCATCAATAAACAGCTTTTTGAATTGTAGGGGACCATGCTTACACACAGGCTCACTGCTGCCGCATAGACATGAGTCAGTGATGTGGCAGGAGAAAAGACAGCTACTAATTGTCAGTATAAAACCGAACTAAAGAAAAGTTTGCAAAGGGAAACAAAGGATTTTCCACTTAAAGCAGGGGAGAACAACTCAAGCGAACATTAAATTAGCTTTAAAAGGAAGGTTGTATCAGGAGAAATATAATTACTTAGCTGGAATTTCACCAAGCCTTGGGAGTCAATGCCTCTTCTCACACAGAAAAGTGCCATGAGATTTTTAATGACCACAGACGGTCAGGACATTGATTTCACATTTCAGCTGAAAAATGGCTCCTCCAAAGACACTTTGTTGTCTTTGCTCCCCCTAAAATCACATGGGGGACTATGCTGAAGTTGACTTGGAATAATTAATAGCGTATATTGAAACACCATTGTGAGACACAAGATATTTCACTGGTCTTAAATTGGATAGTTTCTCAGCTTTGTAAGAGTGCAGCAAAATAAACAGGCTACATTTGGATAAAATATGGGGCTTAAATTCTGAATTCCGTTTTGCTATGACTAATTTGATGGATTTCACAGAAGGTTTTGGTTTCTCTCTCTCACATGCTTTCAGCATAGCTTTTTTTCAGAATTGTTCCCTATGACCACTGAAGAGCAAAGTGTTAGAAAACGATTTAATATCTTAAAAAAAATTGATGCTAAAAAATATCAGGATTTCAAACTGATACTTTTTTGAAGGATTTTATCTTTCACACAGTAAGCAGCGAATAAATACATTGCAGTTTTAAAACTTCACACGGAGCTTAGCTACCTAACAAGGATCATACATTTGCAGCAGAAATACTGCATAAACAGTCTCTGAATGTGCTATTTAAGTACAAGCTAAATACCATTTTTTAGGAAGTGATGTAACAAGTTCATATGTAAAAATCTATTTCTATACAAGCTGACATTCTGCAAGATTAGCTGACTGAGATAAAGGACATGAACAAACATGTTCGTTGTTTTCTCCCATAATTATTTTTAAAAGCTGCATTTTTCACTATTCTAAATTTGCTACTTCTGAATTTTTCATTCCTCCTTAGGTAAGGAGGAAAGAAATCTCTGTGTATTCAGTATACATCCAGTATGCAAATAATACCCCAAATAAAACATGTCTTCATCATTGTGACTATTTTATATATTTCATTAAAAATTACATTTTAATTTAATCACACAGCCTCAACATCTTTGAAGACGACAAGATTAAAATTTACAAGTTAAAGTAGAATTCAGGCCAAATCCTCACTCCTTGCAATTTACCTACAAATCCCAGCCAAGATCTTTCCTCCTGTCTAATTACCCGCCAAGGACGTCAGATGAAAGCTCCTCTCTCTTATCTTCTGCTCTGGTATTAAACAGCAAGATAAAAACGAATAGGTGGAAGAAACACAGCAGTGCGTCCACTCTATAGATTGGTAACGGGGGCATGGATAGGATGCAATTTAGCCAAGGTCATCAGCGAGAAATGCCAGGGCACAGAGAAGAAATGAAGAAAGATCCCACTTTGGTGCTTTGCTCCAAGGTCAGACCCTGCCTTCGTGGATGTGCAGATATGGCTGTCACGGCACAGGGACTGCTATAGCTGTGCGTTTTCTCGGGGAAGTGCCGCATTTTTAAAGTTAATGACTCAGAAACAAAGGAAAGAAGCACCATAGGTACACATTATGGCTCTCTGTGGCACAGCGAGAAGCAGGAAGAACATGTTAACAGAATCCACCACGGTACCAACTCCTACATCCTCACCTTGTTAGCATGGGGAGGAAAAGAAGTGATGCACAGGCTCCTGCCTCAGCGTGCTGTATGAGCTCAGTGGGAAGAAAATGCCCTCTGTCTCTCCCCAAAACGAGAAGATCATCCACAGCAGAGCAGACCTTCCTTCCCATACGCTCATCAAAACCTACTATAACCTCCACGGGTAGAAAATTTTGCACAGTTGGTATTTGACTGACCTGTAGCTCATGCTAGCAATTCCATTGGTTGCAGCGTTACCATTTACCACCGTCTCTTCTCCACCGTACAAAGGAAAAGAGAGGAATCATGCCTGAAGTCTCAGCAGTAATTTGAGGTCAAACTCAGCTGTACAAATATAGAAGTCAAGGAGAACTCTGGGCCATGTGTTAATTCTACAGAAGAATCACAGAATGGTTTGTGTTGGAAGTGATCTTAAAGATCATCTAGTTCCAGCCCCTTTGCCATGGGCAGGGACCTTCCACTAGACCAGGTTGCTCAAAGCCCCATCCAGCCTGGCCTTGAACACTCCCAGGGAGGGAACATCCACAGCTTCTCTGGGCAACATGTTCTAGTACCTCACCACCCACACAGTAAAGATTTTTTTTTCCTAGTATCTAATCTAAATCTACCCTCTTACACTTTGAAATCGTTACCGCTCGTCCTATCTATACACTCTCTGATAATGAGTCCCTCCCCATCTTTCCTGTAGGCCCCCTTTAGATATTGGCAGGCTGCTATAAGGTCTCCCCTGAGCCTTCTCTTCTCTAGGCTGAAGAACCTCAAGAAGCCAAATAATCACAACGCTGCGTAGGATGTATGAAGCAAGACATAGAAATTATTCAAGTACTATAGACAGTGATGGCCTAGATTCCTTCTTTAGGTTCTAGGGTGTTCTACAGGGCTGTGGTAAATATTTCCTGATATTTAAGACTTTATCATAGTTGTGTGGGGTGCAGCTACATGTACTATCCACACAAGTGTCTTTTATGATGTAGCAGCTGTTTGTTGAGTCAAATGTCGATGCCTTTGGTGATGAATGTGAGGAAGAAAAAGCCACCCTAACAACTGTTTTCCACTGAATGCCCACACCTCACTCTTCTCCCCGCTGCTGCCTCCAATTTCAGATGGTAACAGTTCAAAACGTCCGTATTTCCTAGAGCTGGATCTTCTCACTAATATTGAAGCCACTCAAAAAATTTGGAGGCTTTATTTAAACTTATTTCAGAGAAGTAACTTGCTTCTCCACAAGAAATGCCAAGCTTGGAAATGGCAACTCATCCTGGTCTCAAAATACTTCACTGAATCAGAACAATTAGATACTTCAGCTCTTATGTATTCCGATACTTACACATTTTCTTACCCAGTGCAAACCAGGCAGAGACATTTGGGAATCTCTGAAGATTTTGTGAAGTTGAGGGACTTCTGGAACAACATGAGATGCTAAAATACAGACACCTTACAAGAATTAACATTAGTTAGGAAGGGGATAGTCTGGCTTGCTGAATTCAATATGCAACAACTTTTTCTCTGCAAGAATTGCATTGCCAGCTACTAGGAAAAAACAAAACAAACCCCCCCAAAATCAGAAATCAAAATACAAAAATCAGAAAACAACAAACCCCTGTGAAAACCCCACAGGTTTCCGGGCTTTTGAGTCTTCCTACTGCCAGTGTTCAGATCAGTGAACTCTCACGGTATTTTTCCCAATCAGAAGGCAGAACATAACAGAAATGTCACAAGGTCAGCTCTTGCTGAAGTGTTGTGCAGTGGGAGGGATTCTGGGCATGGCCACATGCTCTACCGCAGACAGATGAAAACTACTGTCTACGCTTCCAGCTATGGGAGGAGAAACCAGCTTTGATAAATGCTGCAGCTGCCATGACCGAGCTCTGAGGAAGCATTCAATGGCGTTGGAAAAGCCTGCTCATCTTTATCAGGGGTTTCATCGGATGGATACTGGAACAGCTCCTCTCTACCTGGAACACGGGTGCTGCCAACATCTCCTGCAGACACCTACCCAGATTGTCTTTAATCCACCTGCTGAAACTGGTACTGCCCTTTTCTCTACTAGTTAGTCAAGGATAAACTCCCTGCTTAGCTCCTTCCTGTCCTGACGACTCTTCCTTGTGATCCAAACCAGCAATGATATCCAAACCAGGCTGAAACATGGGATGGAACAGGAAAAATGCAGGAGGGACTCTGTGCCAGCCAGTGGTCTGTGGCCCGTTAGCTGCAGTTCAAAACAGTCTGTATGCTATTCCCAGAAATACTGCAGTATCTTCTGGGGTATCTCAGCACAAACCACAAGAGATGTCAGGCACTATTATTTCTTCATTCTCATTCATTTGATGTTCATCTGATACTTTTTGCCTTTTTTCCCCCCTCTTGCCACCTGCCTGTCCGCAAATCAGAAGTGTTTAAAAAAATACAGTCAAGTTCTGTTCTTACTGGTCCCCCTACCACTGCCCAAAATTAATGGGACAGGAGAAGGAAGAAGATAAAGATCTAATTTACTGCCTTGTTTCTGACCTTTGGATGGATAGGACTTTTTTTTTTTTTTTTGACAGCCCTAAACGGAGAATAATTCTGCCAAGCTGGCCACCTTGGGAAGCTGAAATACACAAATATCACCATTCTCTAATGAGTTCATTAATATTACTGAACGATATATTGATCGTGGTGTAAAATTATTATAGAGTGTTTTAGGTGCAAGTTTCCAGTGACACATAAATCTACAAATCCACAAGTAAGTCCTTTTCTCCCCAACCCATCCAAACCAAAAGATGACAAGATAGTTCTTTAATGGCAAAATCTGTTAGGCTGCGATATATAGCAGGTACATCTATTAATCATCAGACCATTTATGTTCTGTAATTCTACCACGGTTAAATAACATGGACGACTAAGTACCTGAATCAGCCATTAGCAAGCATTCC
>NW_010401776.1:59581-61466 GCF_000710305.1 Buceros rhinoceros silvestris
CTGCTCATTAAAACTCACTTATTTAGACTTTAGCAATGGTAAATGTAACCAGCCCTGGAGGAGTGTCACAGTGCTTGGAAATGGCACATTAAGCTTCATTTACCCAGCTACACTGGCAGGCAGAGGGGGAAGGGAAAAAATACAGTGACAGTCCATAACGAAGCTCAGAAGCTTTTTGAAGCTGCATTAAGAAAATGACAAATCTGACAAAGAGAGCCATAAAGCTTCCTCAAGTACAACAGTTCTGCAAGGAGCTATTTATCATAGTTTGTTGAAAAGACTCCTACGTTTAATACTATTGGACTGTGAGAGCTGATTATTAAATGTAATTACAGAAGTAGCACAGAAATAATAGTTTATTGCAGAGCATAAGCAACACCGTATTAACAAAGAGGAGAGGGGAACATGTTCAGCATTTGGAATCGTATCATTAGCTTTTCTGGGAACACATACACAAATGTATACACATTTAATTCCACATTAGCTTCTACTAACCAGAATTACGCTTCGAGAATTTCTGATTGGGGTCAATGCATCCTTCTCTACTCGACATGAGAAAACAGGAGCCAAAGTGGATTGCTATTTGGGTTTCAGCTTTTATTCCTTTTCTGCTTAACACAGATTTATTAAAAAACACCCACAGCCTGCTGTCGAGAAACATTGCTCACATTTGCTTATTAGCAGCCCTCTAATAGACATATTTTTGCTATGGTGCTGCTGTTTGAAGCAAACACTTTGGTTAAAACATGTCCGTTATCGGGAGATTCTCCAGGCAGTAAACCTTTTGAACCAACAAGTTTTGATTTCTTATTGCTACCTGAAAGAGTAAGTTTAACTTCTATTATACCTATGTCTCTGCATGCTCGCTTGTGTATCTAGTCACCCATTTCACCTCTTCTTTTTGCAGTAATTTCACCCAATTTCCCCATGCTGCTTCTTACTCTCAGTCACCTGCCACTCCTTGTGCATCATTCTCCTTTTTTAAAAGCACACGGTTCTTTCATAAAGCCTTCTCCGCTGCTTTGGGGTAGGCATACGCACTTTTCCCAAACTACAAAGCTGAACCAACTTAGAAGCGTAACTCCTTACAACTGGGGCTATAGTTTGTGCCAGCAAGCAGGGCAAAAAAAAAAAAGCCTGTCCCAGCAGTCTAAAAGATCCCTTCTGGTCCACAAAGTTTAGGCTGAATCAACTCTGCTGCTGGTCCAAGACTGAAACATTTTGCAAAATGTATTTTGGAGGGAAATCATTCAGAGGCAGATGGATTTTATTTATTTTTGGGTAAAAGGAACAGCTTAAACCATGTTGGGAACATCGGAGAGGATCCTGGCACAGCAAGACAAAGACTGAATGCATCTGAAGCACTCAAGAGATGCAGAAATTACCATCACAAGAACATGCACATGTTCATCGATAATACGGTGCACGCTGACCCTCAATCTTTCACCAGTGACCTGTTTTGCAGTAGGAAATAAACCCAGTTGTTTTGAAGCTCAGCAGCCTCCTTTAAGCATCTGCGTTCCCTCTTTAGTTCACTATGTAACAACAGCTTGATGTTTTACAAGCAAAATTGCACTCAAAAACAGGAGCTACAAGCACACAGCTAAAAAAAAAAAAACAGACTGTAAATCAGGTGCAAAGAGAAGAAATCAGAGTCTACCTTTAGGCATTCGCATCCCTAGATTTTGTTCAAAGCAGCATTTTCACGTGGGCTAAAAGACTCATGGGTTACATTTCCAAGGGTTTTGAGTGTAAAAAACCTTGTGGATAGACTGCTAACAAAGATTTTCAACCACACTGCAAAAGCCTTGGGAGCTCAGTGCTGATTACATTGAGATGCTTAAAAAAAAAAAAAAAAAAAATCCCCCTAGCCATCTATCTGCAT
>NW_010401776.1:61481-71194 GCF_000710305.1 Buceros rhinoceros silvestris
CCTTGGGGGCCACGTGCTTGTTTAATTGAGAGTGTTAAAAAAAAAAAAAAAAAAAATCCCGCTAGCCATCTATCTGCATCAGTACCTACACAAGGGCATTTGAGAAAATCTCTGCTGGTCACATCACATCACTGGTGTAAAAGAAAACACGTTTTCCTTTTGAAGGTTTTTGACTCATTTGGAACTGATAAATCACTGCAGCAGCACTTTCCAAGTGACAATTATCTTGCCACAATAACCATAAAAATAAAATAAAATCAACACGGATGGAATCCGGAGTAGGAGACTAAATTATACATAACTATATTCATAAAACTACACCTCTGCTCAGAGTTGCTCTATACACTACACATATGCCAGGATCTCTTAATCTGCTGCTGATGTGCTGCATATTGCGGTCGTGTGCAATTACAGTTAGCTATAATTAAGAACAATTACAGCTTTTATTTCTCCACTTGTTCTTTAAAAAGCACAGTTGTAATAAAACTTTTTTCCCCCCTCGCCTTTTTTTTTTTTTTTTAAAGGTGAATATAATTATACATCCCTATAACATCTCCAATAATTAGTTTGACTCAAGTCTTTTCTGGAACAATTTTCATTTTAACTGTCAGATCTGCCATCTATAGTCAATAGAACACATCGTAAAAAAAAAAATTCTATCATTAACCTTTTTTCACCTCATAAATCTGCAGAAGAACTTGAAGAAATTGAAGAATTCATTGCTTAAACATTTAAAGGCCAAACTCAACTAACACCCCTTCCCCAGCAATACCTTCTTAATCAGGCTGAAACAATATCATTAATATTATTATGCTAGCTAACTATAACAACAATAAATTAAAGATGAGTATAAAAGGTATTTGGCATCTCTCTTTATTTTATAGGCTACTTTCCAGCCCTATTCTCAGAAAAGAATCTCTCTACTGTATCTTTGTTTAGAATCTACCCACGATTATTAACCATACAGACTGCAGGGAAAAGTAATTAAGTTTAATAGAAGCCACCCTCATTTTTGAAGCTGCCCTCAATTTAAGCCATAGAAGGAGAGTAATTAAATTTAATGTGTGCCACAGTTTTTAAATGAAGATATGGCAATGTAACATCCTGTCGCCCTGTAATGCCGCTATTCCAAATGCTGCAAAATAAGGGTTGTGATGCAAAAAGATAGCAAACTGCAACCACCAAGTAATGTTCAGTTTTCTTTTTCTAGTGACCATTTCTTCCAAGGGTAAGACCTTTTTATAGGTTAAGAACAGTGTAATCTAGATGATGGGAACTTTTTATCCATCCTTTGCCCATGTTACCTGCTTTGATTAAGCTTACAGGAAGCTCTTCTGGCAGGGTCCATCTTTTCCATGTTTTTAACCAATGTAACAGGTTTCTGACTACAGCCACAAATCTCTATAGCACAGACACCAGGAAGAGTTACCCTCAAAGTAGCTGGGACTAATGAAATGCATTTCAAGACCTCCTGTGTGTGCCTTCAGCCTTCTTAGAGTCATCAGAAGAAAAAATAGCAAAACTGGCCATGGTTCAGTTATTTCACAAGCAGTAGCCTTACTACTTTTACACAGAAATACAAAGTACAAACCAGGGCTAATGAAAACATTTCACTCTTGCAAAGATGGACTTAAGGAAGAGACAGAAAGAGAGGCATTTTCCTTTTCCAGCTCTGTATGCTTTCTCTGTACGAGTAAATAAACATTTCCTTGCAGAGAAGCTCAGGAGTTTCACCAACTGATTTAAAATAAACGGGCAATTAGAAGACTCGAATTGCTTTGTAGAAGGAAGATGACTCCCACTGTTTGTTAGAAGGTTAGGCTCAGATATTAAGCTCACAACTGGCTCACAGAAGTGCTCACAATCTACTGCCAAGTAGCCTCCTTTCCTAAACGCAGATTTGTGACGACCATTAGGGCTGAACAAAATTTCTGCGCTGAAACCAAGACCAGACTTGAATAGACAAGACCTGGAACAGAATTTTAAAGGCCTTTCTGTCCAAAGCTCCCCTCAAAGAGGGTATTAAAAAAAGGAGAAAGAACGTAAAGGAAAACAAAAGGAGAGGAAAAAATAAATTTATTTCCATTTTAGAGCCCAACACAAACCTGCAATTTACTTCCATAGTAGAGGGGCTAAATCCCCCATTTCAGCAGCATAGAGAACTGATGCTGTATTCCTACACTGCAGGAAGCTCTATGTACAGCAATGAGATTCACCCATATTTCATCTGGCTTTCATTTCTTCACAAAATTATCAGATGGGAACATCCACAATAGTAAACAAGAGGCAACCAGGGTTTCATGTCTGGCTGTCTCCCTGACAAAGCCCACAATCTTATACCCATCAGTTCAGGGACTGTTCAATAGGCGGATCCACACTGGTTCTTGAAGCTACTGCTAATATAAATTGCAAGCTATTTGGGAAAGAGAATGCGTTTGTAGTTATTTTTAGTTTTGTGAAAGAAAGAAGAGATTTGTTTATACTTATCATGACAAAAAAGTTGGATTTTTTGGATTTAAAGTAGCAAAATAGGGACAAAATTGCTGTTTAAATTCTAATTTTTACTCAATTATATTTTAAAGTGATCCTACCAGATGCTGGAACTAAACCGATGTGATTTTGCTATATTTATAACTAAGCTGCAAAACATTTCAACATTTACAAAGAGAAGAAATGTCCCTGCTAATGCCAGGAGAAGAATAAGCTCAAATGCTATTGCACATGATAACTTTCAATAGTTGGCACGAGGAGAGGAGAAACGTCTCTATAACAACAGTATCACAGAAACCTGTATTGCAAATACCACATCATCACAACAAGGAGAAAAAAAATTAAAAAAAGATTTGTGGAGAGCGTTATCATGAGGACATAACATCCACATGCTCCCAAATACTCAGGATGTGCGTAAACCAAGGCAAACCATGGTCTCTTTCCTCCTCACCCCTAATCCAAAACCCCTCTTCCTGTTCAAATCACCTGCTGCTCATACCTTCTGCTTCCTCTGAGGAAGCAGTATCCTTCTCTCACTCGTTTCCTGATCAATACTTTGGTCCTTCTGCTGTTGGCTACCAACAAGACAACTCCCACTGTTCCCTAATACACCCTCACGCTTTCCTCCAGGGGCTTCAGCAGAAATGTGGGTTGTGGACTGGCTGGCCAGAGGCTAAGCAGAAAAAATTAAACCAAACACAACCGTGGGTCTTCAGGAGCGTCTCCCCTCAACTCCTACCGCAGTGATTGCTGGGCTTACAATAAAACCTCTACCCCTTCATCCTCTCTTTGGAGGCTGTGGGTCCTGTAGGGTCCTGTCGCAATTGTTGAGTGCTCCAAGCATTGGTGGGGTGCAATTCAGCCTGCGACGGCGGAGCAGCAAGGCTGCCCCAGGGCACCGGTATATGCCACTTAACTGGTTAAAAATTGAAACAGAGCAAACGGGGAAAATTTTTAACAAACGCTTCAAGATTATGGAGCGCATGTTACAGCTGTAACCACCCACAGTCCCCTCCTACAGAACAGAAACACTGAAAGCAAAAACCATTCACTGCAGAAGATGAAAAATAACAAAAAACGCAGCAGTAAGTATGAAAGTAAAGCCTTTGGGTATTTCCTGCAAGAAGTTCTGCAAAGAAAGAGGGGAACTTTGCAAGACACAATGGAGTAAGAAAACACAGCCTTGCTTTACAAGTTCAAGGGAAGTGCCAGGACGGGAGCACAGGCCCGCACTAGTTATTATGTTCATCACTCATTTCTCACTCATGAAGGAAATTATATTTTACAGTAAAAAAGGTGCAACTGTGGGCGGGATGAGAAGGACAGCCTCTTCCTTCCATTATTAAAAATAACTAAACTAGACAAAACCCCAGATAACCTCAGTTTAAAAATTTTCCAATTCTCTGAACACATCAGAGAGAAGAACAAGAATTTAACGTGCCATTCAGCAGGGAAAAGGGCTATGCATTCCAAAATGCTCTTGAAAAAGAAGAAAAAGAAAAGAGATAAAATAAAAGCAAAACTACGTGCTTTCCACCATGGAACTAATTTTTTGTGTTCACTACTTGCGATGATCATTCAGATCTACAGATCAAAAAAGTCCTACCGATACCAATGTGAGTGGTCAGTCAGCAGGATACGCTGTTTCAAATGTGAGATCTGAAGTTGGTCCTTTGATTTTTTTTTCCCCAAAAGTGTGATAGAATTTTCCACTTCTCCCGGTGCCAATCACATTCAGGTAAATGTTACAGCTTCTGCAAGTGCAAATTAAAGACAATTATAACCTCGCTAACCTACCTCATCATTAAAATGCCTGGCACAAGTCATTTGCCCGTGGAGTGGAGATTTGCTGCTGTCACATTCACTTGAGTGGGAAAATACTCAGCTTTAGATGCTAGGGACATGCGGATTGATCTGATCAAAGACAGCAAAAATGGAGATGCCTTTTTGCCCCTTTGGGAAGGAGTACTGCAGTATAGGCGGCAGAACACGTCACATTAGTCAACGCCACCATTTGGGCGAACAGCTTCCAATAGCATCATAATGCAGGTGCATTATTAGAAAAATGGAAGATTTAATCTTTCCGATACCGACTGCTTGGAGCGACCACACCAACTGCACAAAGGGAAAAAAGTAGGACCAGTGAATGAAAGTGTTAAAGGTCTTAATACATACACCTTGGGGGTACTGTAACTGGTGTTAGGGACTCCTTATGCAGGAGATCCAACTTAGGTCATCACACCTCCATGACAGGTGGAAATTGGGTGCAACTGCAAGAGCTGTAAACAGATCAATGCTAAAGAGAAAAATGCTGAAAAGAATAAAAACAGCTGTCAGCAGAAGTCATTTAAAAGCAGTCTCAAATGCAGAAACCTCCAGCCTTCCTGTCCACAGCAGAGATATCTACAACAGTTTATTTCCAGCTGGGAAGCCCGTAATAGTGAGAACTCCCTCTAGTTGTATTATATTATATTATATTCTCTTTGAGACAGAAGGAACTTCTCTGTTGTATTTACAGAGAGCACAGAGAACAGCTAAGGCTTTGAGGTGGTACCATACATGTTTCAACAGGGAAAAAAAAAAGTTTCAATACAACAAAAAATTTCCTTACTGAAGTTTTACCCCATTTAAAATTCTTGCTTGTTTAGGTTTAAAACTTTTTAGCAAGGACAAAAGGAGGGTTTTCTCAGACAGGCAGAGATCTCACCATTTTGCCCCATGTTGGAGCAGCTCTGAGAGGTGCAAAGCTTTATTGGTTAGTATTCATTTACGAAGCCATGGGCAAAGCTCTTGAAATACGATATGTGGAGTGAACTGGCATGTTCAAACAACTTGGACAAAAGAATGAGTTGTGACCACCTGAAATCCTTATAACAACCCTGATATTCAAGGGTTGGCCGCATTCACTTACTTTTGAGGATCAGATTGCCATCAGTGAAACTCCAGCCAAAAGACAAATCCCACAAACGAAACCCCCACTTTTTTTCATTGAAACATGACCTTTTCATTTCATGAAATGTGCGTCAACTTAAATCTTGTCAGCCTGACCCCAATCTGTCCTATTCCCAGAAGCCATGGAGCTCTTTGCGGAAGCCATTCCCACCCCAGGCTACGATCTCGTCAGATCTCATAAATGAAACAGGGCCAGGTCTGGCCAGGACTGTGGGAGACACCTCCAAGGGAACCCCAGATGCTTCAGGAAGTTCTTGGTGGTGATTCTCACAAGTAACACGCCTTGAGTTAACACCAAATGCACAGGCCACAGTGACAGTAAGGCTATTAGGCTCCTAAAAGCTTTGCATTTTAAATAGGAAGGACTAGAAATTAGAAACACTTTGACAAACTCCAGGGACATTTCCCCACGTGCACCACAGTGACATTATCATATGCCCACTGTTGAAGTTCTCCCCTCATACTCTAAGTCAACATGCACAAGATTTTACCCATTTTTCAAAACAACAACAAAAAAATAAAAAACAAAAAACAAAAACCAACTCAACAAGTTGACTGATGTTCCTGCATTTTCCCTTCCGCTGCTGAGGTTTGTCTCCATGCTTCCACATTCTTTTGTGGCAGAAATCTCAGTGGCCCCTCCTTATTTCACTGCCACTAATGCATCTTTTTAACTACTTCCATTTTTACATCTCTGGTTTACTCCCAGCATTCAGTTCACAATCACCTCCTCTTGCTTTTCACTCTTTTTTTTACATCACCTTCCTCTGCCCAGCTTCCTTTATTCTGGCAATTCTGATCTCCCTGTATACCTTGCCTTCAGAGATACAACCTCCGATTTCACCTCCTCTACTATCAATAAAATTCAAACACACTTTTTTTATCCAATACACAAAACTTTTTTAGTACATCAGGCCTGTTTCATAATGCCAATTTTTCCTCCAAACCACATAGAACAGTGAACCTGCAATATAAATAAAAACCTAGTGCACAAGATACCAATATATTGCAGTATTCACCTAGAGCCAACTGCCCCTTCAATTACTTCTTACTACACTCATATTCTTTTCTGTGTGCCACAGACTGCTCAGATACGAGTTATTTTGATCTAGACATCACTTTCCCTCTTATATAGCAAGAGACACACACAATATCCCAGAAACTAGAAATGAAGCTGGTACATAAGGAATGGTCAGTAATTTTATGTGAAATGCTCCATTATTGACTCGACATAGGTATTAGTTATGCTTTTAATGGCCCTAATCTTTCAGCGCTGCTGTTCTGAAAGGTTCTCACTTTACTGACTTACACAGGGTGGGGAAAAAAGGTTAAGCTGGGTAGTGTAACAGGTCTTGCACCTTCAGAAAGAACTTCCAGTAGCAAAAAAAAAAAAAAAAAAATTGGAAAAATATCTATTTTCAACACGATCCATGGAAATCATAAATTCCTGTACTCCATTTTAAAGTGTTTTCTACCCCGTGCAAAAGCACAGCTATGTCTTGTTGAGCTGTATAAAGCAAGCCAACACATGCAAGTGGTAGCTTTTTCTAGCTATCACTGTGTAAGCTCTACTTGTTAGGTTTCTAATCACAGACTTTCCACTATTTTCTTTCGTTATTGTGTCAGATGCATTCACAGTGATCTCAAGGAACAGTTGGAGCACTACAGATATAGTACGTGCGTTCTCTGAAATTTCATTATGTATAGATTAACACCTCCAAACAGGCATCTCACAGAACGGCAGCCAGAAGTACGGAACAATAAAAAAAGCAAATCCACAGATTTCTGACTGAAAAATTTCCTTGGCTTAGATTCACTTTTAGAGTTTAAATTCACATACACGAAGAATTTATACCTTTAGGTGTTTTTTTGGAACAAGTAGATCATTCTTTTAGCTATTATTTCCCTGAAAATAAATGAAGATTTTCATCTGATGATTAGAAACTGAAGAGATACATAAAAACAGTTCATGCCTTCAGCAACCTGCTGTGTTATCACTGGGCAAAACACCTAGAAGTTCACAAAACTTCCACCTATGTTCTGCTGGGTGGCTGCAAGAGCTGAGAAATAACTTACCAAATAGCAGTATTAGCATTCACGGGCAGCTCCAGAAATTACATATACACACAGAGGGTTATTTAACTGCACGTCCTTTCATTTCCCCTGGATGAAATCACTACCAAGCTACAATGAAATGTAATTAATCAGTACTGCAAACACACACAGACACACAGAGGCAGCACCAGCCTGCCCGACCCCCTCTCATGCTCCACCACTTAGTGCACGGACCATTTAAGCAGGGCCATTTCCTGGCCCTCCCTGGCTCCAAAGTCCATCCAGAAATAATAAGTGAATCTGAATTTAGTTTCCCAACTGCCTTTTGTGTTCAATGTAACGCTACTACAGCTCACATTCATCCCGTGTCACCCCACCGTGTGCTCAGACAGAGAATTATGCTGTATCTGCTCCTAATGATTCAGCTAAACGTAGAGGTGGGAGAAAGACGAGGGCTTTGGTGAGCAGCAGAAGCAAAAGGGCCTCATTGCCCATTGATTTATGTCTTGAAGTCGCTCTCCCACGCGAATTTTTGAATGCCTAATAAAGGCTGATCTCCTGACTTTCTCTTGTAGAGACAACTTTTTCTCTTCTGTAATGCCCGCTATTTTCATGAAACTGGCAGAAATTAAATATATCTGAGACCTCTATGCCTGTCAAATTTGTTTAAAATGTATTCACTGGCATAAAAAATCCCCACAGAGACATGAGGAGAAAAAATAGGGGCTGACAGTCAATTCAACTATATAATCCTTGCTTCTTCAGTGAAACAGAGGAGAAGAAAAAAAGAAAAGAAAAAAGGAGTAGCACCCCCCCCCGCCTTGTCCCCCCCCCACCGGAGGAATAACCACACACCATATTTTTCCTGTGGTCAGCCATCTACAGCAAACCCTTCATTGCAAGGGTCAGATGATATGGAGCATCTTACAGCGAACGAGGGCAACAAAACCAACACAAATACAAGAAGAAGGGCCCCAAACCCCCCAAACTAGATTTCAAATTCACAGGAAACTCTAAAACTCTTCTGTGGCTGACAGCTGACCTGCTCTGGATCCAGGTGGCAGCTAGTCAGTCTACGATCAGTGCTCCAGACAGACCATGGAGAGTATATCATCAAATAAAAAAATTTGAAAGCAGATACTGCAGGTTAACTGCGAACTCTGCACATTCAACATAGTCCAGCAATTTTACCTGGGGACTCCAGAGCCCCAAACAATTTTGGGTACCAACCCCCCACTGACAGTCTGTAATTTCTGTTCCCTTGTGCTAGAAATGAGTCACACTCGCTGAATTTCAGCTCTAACAGACTTGTAAAGCACATGGTTAACTTCAAGCACGTGGCAAATGTAAATGAAGGGGAAAAAAAATTTCCTTGTGCACTTAAAAGCTTCCGATGTGTTAATCTCGCTGCTGCCTCTAGGCCTTTGTGAAGGAGAAAAAAAAAAAATCTGAAAAGACAAAAAAAATCCACCAGTTTTAATTCTGGGCTTCTCTATGAATGTAAAGTTGGCTACTTTGAATTCTGTCACAAAATGTTACGTTTAGATATATAAAAATGTACACCAGGTGAACACTATTCCTTCCACCTGCTGCAGATTTCAGCAGAGGATCCACCCTGTGCGCAGAGGTACCGAACGAAACCTCCCACCAGCAGCGAGACTCGAGCACCGGTTTTTGATCACAACGCATTGGCAGGGCTGCGAGAAAGCTTTGCTGATGCTGTAGAAGGAAAGGGAAAAGAAGTCCCACCATTTGAAATCCAGGCTAGATCACAGGGAGACGCAAGAATTTACCCCGAATTTCAAAAGGATTTGCCCAACAGGCTGCTCGTGCCTCGGTTCGGCTTCGTACGCCTCGCCTCGGCCAAGACACACCATCTGCTTCCCAGAAGCGCTCGCTGATGTCTGTGGGAGTTCCGCCTCCAAAGTGACAGCGTGACGTGGCCCATTGTCCTCTACAAAGCTAGCGCCTACACTTTTAATGGATGCCATTTCAGGCAGGCATCTGAGGTAAAACAAGAAAGAGAAAAGAAAAAAAACCAGCTGAAGTGAACGTGGTGTTGAGGATTTGATCGGCGTTCATTAGTCGTCAGAGTTGCCAGAGACAAAAAGATTATCCCCATTACCCCGCAGCAATTCTGACCTATCCCCGCGTGAGCTTTGCGTTACCCTCTCTTATGTCTGCTTTGCCTTAGTGGGTACAACCCCCTCTTCCAT
>NW_010401776.1:71235-79166 GCF_000710305.1 Buceros rhinoceros silvestris
TTTCTGATGCCCTCTCTTATGCCTGCTTCGCCTTAGTGGGTACAACCCGATCTTCCATTCACTGACAGAGGGGAAAAGCCGATTCAGATACATTAGTAAACAGAAAGATTTAAGATGTGCAGCTCTATCTTCATGCTGCAAATCTTATAAATAATCTACAAATACTTAAGCTGGCTAGAAATTTTCCAGACAATGTATTTTATACTTCTTTACTTCCAGATAAATCTCTCAGAAGGAGAAGGCTAGCCCATACAAACATATATCTGCCAATAGAAATACATATGCTGCTCTGCTCTTAGATCGATTTCTAGGTCTATTTGAACAGTGTAAATTATTTCAGCAAAGCGCCCAACGTGGCAAAACACCGTACGGGATTTCCTGCATACCTAAAGCCAGCCTCAAGACAAAATGCCCTGTATGTTCCTGCTCCAGACAGTTTGAAGTTAAGCTGTTTTGCTTTGTTTTTTGTAATTTATGCTTTGCCATATCCATTACTGCTTCTCATCAGTGCAGCTGACATCAGTTGTTGCATTACATATGCCAGCAGACAGGCTCCTACCTCTTATAGACTGCTGCCTACGTACTACAACGGTTTATTATTCTCCATGTGCAAAGTGCCAGCTAAATCAATAGTTCAAAAGCCTTGTTCAATTCAAATGGACTTTACAGAAAAGTACTGCACTGTAATAAACACACGCAGGCAGAACGTTTCCCCAATTGCTTACATGACACAACCCTTATCGCATAAAGGAATACAACCACATTTTTCTTACTATGCAGAGTCCCAGTTAAGTCAAGAATGAAACTATTCTATTAATCACAGATGAACCGGGTGTAGTGGCAATGACATATAGTAAATAGTGATAAAAGAGAAATACAGGGATAAAAATCCTCACAGAGATCACTCCTAATGCATTAGGTACTGTAGCAGATTGGACCAGTCTCCATTTCTTACTCAGCAAAATTTCCCCAAATAAATAGTTATATAAGTTCCAGATAGGTTAAAGAACCATTAAGACAAAAATTGTCCACTAAATTGCAATGAAAACAACAAATATGCTTCTCCTGTGCCTAGAAGGACCATTAGGTCTCCTCCATATCCCCACTAATGGTCCTACTTGACACAAGCCACTCTGTCAACTTGTGTGATGGTTTTACTGAACTGTGACCTGGACCAGAGATATTCAGCACTAGGATAAGCACTCACGTGAGGGAAATGAGGGAGCCAAGCAGAAGCGTGATGCTTCTGACATGACCATCAATTCAGTCAGTAGGGCTTGTTTATACAAAGATGATGGATTTTGCCCTAAATCTTTTCGCATCATTGAGCTCAATCCAGGTCCCAGCCCAGCTAAGTGTTTAAAGTAAAATGGATCACTCAGATCCTTAAAACTCAAGGATTTGCTCAAATTTATTCAGGCTTTACTAAAATTCCTTGCAAAACAAGAACAGTAATTACCACAGGGCAATTCAACTTTCTTTTTCCTCCTCTATTAGCCAAAATCAGTCAAAACAGAGCGATGACTTCAGCTCCCTTAAAAAAGGTGGCAAAAGAGTGATCAGCCAAGGATGGTTCTGTCAGTACCCGCCTGCCCACTTCCTATCAATCAGTTACTACTGGCAGAGCCATAAAGAAAGAGTGAGATAAGAAGGAAACATCTGTCAAGTAACATCCCAGACAGGCAAGAAAAAGAAGGAAAGCAGTCTGTGAAAAGAACAGGATAACAACAAAAAAATACCAGTAAGTATTTTCCCCAGTGTTATATATTCCTTCTCTCCCACTCTGTGAATAGAAATTGGTCAGATAGCCCAGGTAAGTAAGTTTGCTATTTGAGGCAACTTCTGGCTGAAAGGATTTTTTTAGGGGCAGATCACGTCTGAGGAGCAACACTATGGCTGGTTCGTCAGCTTTCAAGGCAGTTTCCCAGCACTTGAGCCACTTGAAGGAGTCGCGACACTTCACATTTACAACTCACATGTTAGAAAGCAGCAGCCAAGCTGATGTACACAAACCACAGCGCTATTCCCCTTCAAGAGAAAAAACAGACTTCAAGGCGTTGGTCACTCCTATGGTCACTCGAAACACAAGAACAGCTATGCCCCATATACAAAACAAAATGCCGAAGAGGTGATGTTTGGAGGCCTCTCTAACAGTTGCATCGAAAAAGAAGCTTATTTTCTTGAGGTCGTAGGTAGACACAGGACAAGCAGGCTGGTGAATGCAGATGGTGGTTATCATGCAACATCTTGGGGTGGTAATGGGGGTAAAGATTGAGCTGTCCAACCACAGAGATTAAATGTTGAGTAAGTGTTGAGGGATTAAGAGAAAGAGGTAAACTTCATTCTGATGCACGTGAAAAATATGAATTTGACACAGCGCAACACAAGCTTCCAAGTGATTAGCGTTAGCACACATTGCATTACCAGGCTCCTGTTACTCAAGGTTCTTGATTTGCATAAGAGGCCGTACAGGACTGAACTTGCCACAGCACAGGAAAGGCATCACCAATAAATTCAGAGAACTGTGTTTGCTGCCTTTTTTTTCTTCTTGTGATTGTTCTTGACACGGTTTTGTTGTGTTTTATTTAAATCTAATAACTCCTAAATAAAAAGGTAATTCTTGCCTGCTAAACTGAGGATAACATCATATTCATGTCCCTTGCAGTGTCTTCCATCTATCAATGGTCCTGCCTTAAACCAGCAAACTAAACAGAAAAATAAAATAAAATCACCCCCAAATAAAAAAAAAAACCCTATCCTGACAATTGCTGAGTTTTCTCCAAATTTATTCTGGGTTAAGACACACTCAGGCCGGAATCTTATGAGTATTACTCTGGCCCCTTATGCATATAAAAAGGCTAAATGATAATGAACTACGGAGGGTTTTTTCTTATTTTCAGTTTATAATGAAATAGTTTGTAAGTATTAGAATACAAGACAGTTTATTTTCAAGATGGTAAAACCAAAATATTAAGGATATTGAATTTGAACTGTCATCTCACCCCACAGCAATTGAAAAGACAAAAACCACAAGAGTTTCAAGCTAGGGCTGAGTAAGATTTCATGCTTACCCAGAGTCAAAGTCATAGAATTCTGAAATGTTATATTTTGGAAAGATGGGATACAGGATTATCAGCTCCTTCAATTTCATTGCAATTCCCGTGGTAGCCCTTTTCTTAGCAGGATGGGGGGTTTCTGTTTTACAAATAAGGGTCTAAGCTTCATTTTAATACAGAAAAAGAAAAAAGCCAATAACCCTCAAACCAAACTAACAACTGAACAGCCTTGTACACCTTCAAGCATTTGAAATATCATCTTCCTAGTTCTGAGGGCCCACACCATAATGTCTTGATGATGGTCTCTTAAATACCCGGTTGCCTGTGCTGGGATGAATGGATTCCTGTCCTCACCCAGATAATGCCAACTTCACTCTTCTCCATTTCAGCCGTTCCATCACTGGGTAAAAAGCAGTGCATTTCTTGGACAGCGAAGGAAAGACAGCAGCTGATTTTCAATGTGACAATATCGCAGGGTGCCCCCATGGCTGTGGAACCACCAGTTCTTCATCTGAGCCACAAGGTACCTGGACCTCAGCTTGCAGCAGATGGGGCGCTGCTTGCAGGAATTCAACTGCTTCCAGCATAAATGCACTGCTTGCTGAAGGGTGAGGGTGTGCAGTAAACTGCAAATTGCCCCTTAGAACACTCATTCCTCAGAGTTTACTGGAAAACACTGCTCCTGTGTTTTCCACACCAGGGATTCGCATGTTTTGATCTGTTCCCCTCAAAAGGCAGCAGCTAGGAAATAAAACATCCATGTAGAGATCTTCCCTGCCCCACTCTGACCGCTCACCTCTCCCTTCTCGGGGGAGAAAAGGAAAGCAATATGGCAGCTGAGAAAGGCCTGCATCTATGGGTCCTTCCCTCGGTGTTCGGCTGCCTTATGGGAAGCGACAGTATTTATTTTCCATTAGGAGGAAGTGCATTGCTGTGCATGGACGGAATTAATTGCTTTCACTGGATTATCTAAAGGCTGACCACCTGTGGGTACAATCAGCATTGTTTTCCTCTCTTGATGTAAACAAGAAAGTAATTGAAAACCTAATGTGCACCCAGCAGTAAAAAACCAAGAAGGACCAGGCTTGTAGCATCACACTTGAGCCTGTCTTATTCTCTCCAGTTGACAGAGATAAAGGTTTTAACATTTTAAAACAAAGGAGAAATTTTCTTACAAATTGGGTGATCTCAGGTGCCGATTTGGCATTACGTTCTTGAATCTCTCTGAGTAAGTCCATCATTCTTAGACCAGTTTAACCGTAAGCAAGTCACAAAACAAAACCAAAACAACAACCAACCAAACAAAAAACCCAAAACCCAACTTCAAAGCCCAGCTGAAACTCTTGCTCACATGCAGCTCAGGCAGGCTAAATGGAGACTCATGTCTGCACCTGATAAAAGGTATTTTTATCAAGTTTTACAAAGGAAATTACATTAGAGCCTTAAAGAATCGTAAATGATATGGATGCTGCTGTGGGGCATTAGCTGTGTAAGTGGACAATTAAATATCCTCACTGCAATAAGAAGAGCAATACTGAATGGGTGGTCGGGTAAGAAACTCAGCTCCATTTCCATCCTGGTTCCAGTCACAGAACTTGTTGTCCTATCAAATTAAATGGCAAATTTAAATGGTTGTTCCATGTCATAATACAGAAGAAACCCATTTATAAAGTAAATACGAATTTTGCACAAAAAAACCCCCAGAAGTATTTACTGACAACCATTATTTATTCAGTCGAGGAACTTGTCATGTATATATAGTGCACGCTAGTGCTGCTAACCCGTCCACTGGACAACTCATTTTCAGTGTAATGAGAGACTGTGAAAAACTTCTTACATGGAGATTGCCTGGGAAAAAGTCAGTGTGTCTGGATATGCAGATAATGTCTGGGCACAGACTGGATAACAGCAACAAAACAAAACAAAACCAACCACTCTTCTCTTATTGTCTCCAGTCAGCCAGATGGATAGGATCTCTCAACATCTTCGGCTCTGAATGCTCTTCCTGAGCCTTTCCTGCATCAGCAGGGTCAGCTTCCAAAGCACAGGCTACGGGCACGTGACTGAAAGTTTTGCAATACGGCAAATTCAAGGAGAAAACATTGCAGAGGAATTATCATCCAACTGGACAATATTTGTTTTCCTTTCAGCTTAGACTAGCCAGAGTAAAGTTCTTTCTGCAGGCAGCTAAGTCCTAATACACCACCGCACTGTGGACATGGTGGGAAGAGGCTGTTTCATCGTGAAAGGAGCGTACAGAGGTGTGAAGGGGAGGATGGCAAGGTCACTGTGATCATAAGGAAGATAAACAATGTCAGCACATTTACTCAGTCCAATGGGAAATGGGAGGTTTTGTTCCACAATAGTACCTTTGAACACAGAACACACTCTACCCAATGCTGCTGAGGTTTCACGCATCAAATTATCACAAAGTTATGAGACAACTAGAAAAAGCCTAGAGGAGAGCAAGTTCCAGATGCTATGACCAACGAGTAGAAAAATGGGGGAGAACTGGGGTTGCTGTGATGATCTGGAGAGTAAATGATGAAGAGAAACTTCAACATCTTCAAAAACTACAGATCAGCTTCTGTATCTTTCAAACGCAGAAGAGGCTGCTGCAAAAAGAGGAGAATAATATGTTCCCCACGTCCAGAGTGAGAGGAGTGCAGAATTCACGTAACAAGACATATTTAATGGCAGATGTTTGACCTGCATGTTACAAGTGTCATGGGTAAACATAAAGGTCACTTCACAGTAAACACTATCCTTACAGTCCCTTACTTAGAGTGTCTCCTGTTGCTCTAGTTCATATGTGGAAGCATGAAGTCAAATCCTACGGTCCAAGGAAAGGCTGTGGTACTATAAAAGAGGAATAGCAGCATCAGAAGAGGATAGTGTTTAGGTTTGGTGCCTTAGTAGATGTAGGGAAGCATCTATGAAGCAGGCAGTCTGCAAGAGGAAGGGAAGAAGTAATTACTCAACTGCAGCTCAAAGATTTTCGTGTTTTATAGGACATGATTCAGAAGGAGGTGGAAAGTTACAGCAGGTACTGATTTGGTTCACAATGGCATGGGCTTTTATTTCTTGTTAGAAAAGTAACAAACCTGTGAGTTGGATCTCCACAAAGCTGCAAACAAACTCTCTACAGACTTCATAGACCAAGACATAGATTAAGAGGAGGAGGAGGAGGAATGCATAGTACCCAACTGATGACTGAGATCTCAACATGCTGCCACACGAAACACAAAGGTCAACAGTAAAGAAGTTTTTCTTCTGCCACAGTTAATGTGATCTGATTATCAGTTTGTAACACAGAAGAATATAGACTCTGATCTGAAAGCCTTTTCGTGGCTGCTGAAGTAGTAACCATAGACAGGACAGCTGTGTTATTGTACATGCTACAGCAAGTACATACATCATGTTTCACCTAGTCTGATTGTTTACAGTTCCATCCAATACTGCTCTCCTACCAACATTATTTTTTTGCCAGTTGTTTTTCTTCAGCTGATTTATTCATCCCAAAGCCCGACGCTTTATCTAAAACAGAATCAAATTGAAATCATCTGCTTCTCCCATTTCGACAGCTGTACACTCCAGTTTTGAGGGGAAGGAGGAGAGAAAAAGCCCTGCTGTGATCTGCTGAAGGTGAGACACCTTACAGATAAAAAGTACCTTCAGTGAGTATGGGTAAGTCCCTTACACTTTCCGGAAAACGATCTAGTGACAGGTCAGTGAATCAATTTTTTCTTTGTGGAGGTCAATATTGAGCAGTGTAGGATTCGTGTAGGCAATCTAGTAGTTGATTAGATGCAGTGGTGATCACTAATGCTTAAGCTATTTACCTTTGAGTGACTGTTCAGGGCGAGTCGCAAACGCTCTCTTCTTGGAAGGAATCATAGGGTAAACTTTTTTTTTTTAAAATGTCCTTTCAACATTAAATTGGAACTTTGAATAAAAATATTTTATATATTTTAGGTTTGAAAGATGAAACAGATTTTCATCCCCCTTGGGACCAGGAATTCAGAGAGAGGTAATATTTTAATAGACAGATATGATTAGAAGAAAAAGAAAAGAAATGTGCAGACTCTGCGGCATAAGTTATAAGAAAATATTCAAGGTTTATCTCACATCCCCATAGAGTAGCAAGGACGTAGGCATCCCAGTTTAACAAACTGAGCTGTTGTTCAGGTGCAGGTAGCACCCTCTGAAACAGGTCTGTGTGGCAGCTGCATTCAAAAACGGACAAATTGAGACACGGGAAATTAAATTATTCTGCACAGGTCGCAGACGCTGTTTGACATGGAAACTTGACCTCAAGCACTGGCCTAGGAACAGGAGCCAAGAACTTAAGAAGGGTCTGGTAAGGCTCCCAGCACACAGGCACTCACAGGAAAGCACCTCTTCGCCTTCAGAGGAGAGTTACAGTTTTAGGTGATGCCTGTGTCCAATTTCTGCTGAAGTCAGTTACGCACAAATAAATGACCCCTGAGTTCCACACAGAGACTGGAAAGAGCTTAAAAGTAAAAGAAGCCTGTTGATGGGAGGAAGAGAGGAGAAAAAGACCATCCCGTAGCACAAGGAAACAGAAAAACTACGTTTTACAAGTTCCTTTTCCCCCTCATGTCCCTCCCCACCCCATAATTAACGACCGTGCTTTCCTTCCCTTAAGGAGCGGGCCCAAGGCTTGTGTATCAGTTTTTACAATCTGTTTTTAACGTGGAAAGATAATAACTGTGCAAAATGCAGCAGGCTGTATAAAAACTCTCTCTGCAAATGTGATTACACATAAAACCCATAAAAATTGTACAAAGCGATAGATGAACCAAAACTGAACAGCTGTAGTTTTTCATTATTTTGGAACTGAGCTGAAAGAGT
>NW_010401776.1:79272-111716 GCF_000710305.1 Buceros rhinoceros silvestris
ATAGAGAATGACTTCAATTTTTTTAATCTTCTGGACTTAATTGAATTATACATCTGCTGGGAATTTAAAATTTCAGAAGGAATATCACATTTCTGCTAAATTGAATTCTATATTGCTGAAATGAAGAACCGTCTGTGAAATATTAGCAATAAGGTTGATATATTTCAATAAACCCCTAGCAGTATAGTTCAAAATAATGTGGCACAGAGATATAAGTTATTACAACAAAGATCATTGGTAATCTCAAGACATTTTTAGCCCAGAGGACAAATTAAATAAAGCATTATGGCTTTTATGTTTACTTTAGGGATGATTTTAGACAAATAAATTAATGACTTAACCACTTTGTGGCTGCTGCAGAACCACTTCTTGCACTGCTCCAGTCTATCCTGTAGAGTGTTTTTACTTCCGAAGAAGAAAAAAAAAAACAAAACACAAAAAAACCCCCAAACAAAACCCACCAAAACAAACCAACCAAAACCCCAAGCCACGAAGTGCTCTCATTCTAATGTCGTTGGAGAGTTCAGTATTGTCTAGGGAAAAAAGTAGAGCTAAAATGTACTTGAGCAGTTCTCAACTGGGACAGCACACGGATGGAAACGAAAGGATGGACTTCACAGACTACACGCAATTTTGGATATGGTTTTAAATGCTACTGTGAAAACTTTTTTTGGTAGATGTATTGAGTTATTTTATAGTGTGAAGAAGCAATCTTAAAACCATTTAGTTTTATTTAAGGGAGACATAAAGAAAATTGGAAAAGACATATTAAAACCACAGTGAGAGATTAACCACGTGTTTCATGCGACAGAAATAATCTCTGGGATTCATTTGAATCTAACGCTACAACTTCTGCTGAAACAGGCCCTGGCCTTTGGTGGCTTTCCATCACAACCAGCCCCTTTGCTAGCATGAAGACCTCAAAGCTAATAGTTTTCACTCAATCTAGATAAACCAGACTCATCTGACCAGTGGCGGAGTTACTTGAAATTCTGCTGCTTACCAGTTCAGCTCTGCAAGAACTTTCGGGTCAGGTATTAACTCACTCTTGTGATTTCAGAGGAAGCACCCCATGGTGCTGTAGGCTCCAGGGGGAGCATTCCCAGCATGGGCACATCTGTGCCTGAGGCCAAAGTGGTGCCCCTTTGGGGCAATTCAGTACATGACCTGATTCAACAGGTTCAGCAAGACACGCACCAAGTGTCTTGCTGAACTAAAGATCTTAACTAAAGATCTTACAAGTATCAGCTGAATAAACCCAGCTCATACCCTGCATCCTGCTGTCTGCAAACACCATAAACATGGAGGAAACTGGGTTAAAACAAACAAAATTCCACCCCTCCAAATGCCAGATTATCTGCAGTGCGTCAGTATGGCTGCTACAAACAGCCAGAATTGCGACACATCTTATTAAACACCCTGGCCAAAACCCAGCTCTCTTATCATGTAGCATGTTTAAATAGAAGATGTCTCTAAAAGAATTGTGTTTACTTGCTGAAGAAAAGCCAAACAAGTAATGTAAGACGTTGCCCACCCTATTGTTAAACACACCAATTTTTTTCCAAAAGGGTCAGAAAAGCTTGCTAGATCCTCCCTGAAGACACATACACCAAGAAGAAATTGCTATTGCAACAGAACAACTTAATTAATAAACATTGATTGTGCTCATTGACTGCTGCAAATTGTATTAAATATTAACAACAACATTTTGTATATTTTATATTACTCATGAAAGTTTTATACCTTTGCCCTACAGCAGCCACAGATTTTAGTTTCTTGCAACAGAAGTGACAAACTCTGAAGCAGTACGGAGCACTTCTATAAATATTAGCTGCACATTATTTTATACAGATAGAATGCCTTTACCTATAGCTATCCAGGCAAAAGGGTTATTTTCAAAATTAACTGAGTTCAAGTCAGGAGTTGCTGCCTTGCAACAGCAGTGACAGCAACTCCTGAAAATCCCAGGTCGTGCAGTAGCGGTCATTGAGCACCGATATGGCCACTGGATGCGTCATCTCTGCAACACCAGCTCTAGCTTCACTTTGTCTTGTCTGGTACCGTTATGTCCTTATTGGTCAGGGTTATGGCAAGACACCTGTGTGATGGTTACGGCAAGACACCTGTGTGATGGTTACGCATCTGGTTACGCACTGGGGACAGGCACCTTTCAGTCACTCTGCAGGAAGGCACTGCACTATCCTTGGATGGAGGGCAACCATGAATGGGATGCATGGGCTGTTGAAAGACTACAGAGCACCCGTTCGAAGTACTAGAATATCTTCAGTGACCTTCAAGGAGCGGCAATTTCCAAGAAAATATCATTGTTTTGGACAGTGGCTCCCCATCTCTATACTTTTCATTAAAAAGCACTTAAAAGTATTTCTGCAGACAGCACGGCTTAGTGCATCCACCCCTAGAGAGGATGGTAACAGCTGTTTAACAGTGCACAGCCACGTGATCTAAAAAGTTTGCAACAGCCAGAGCAGAAAAATACAGCATCTAATCCAAACTGTAAGGGAACTGAGATAGGGAAATCATGATCCATTCTGGAACATCGCCAGGACGTTGCAGAAAACGTGTGCGTGTGTGTGTCTGTGTCAGACACCCACTGTCTCACCAAAATAAAGAACTTTACTGATCACACGTGATCAGTCCTGAAAGCATTCACGTCTTGGAGACTGACAGCTGAATGCAGTGCCCTTGTTTGCATTATCTGAGCCTTTTTTAAAGGCGGCAATTGGAAAAGTTGTGCTGTCACCATGATTTTTAGCATCTACAGCTCCAAAGAGGCTAATGGAGAAATAGTAGCATCCAGGTTTTATTAATTTTTCTGGAAAAGCAGTTTAGAGTTGGGACATCTGCAGATGATGATACCTCATTTAAGATTCTCTTCATAAATTGAAGATTTCTCTCTTCCCTCCAAATTATCTCACCTCTAAAAAATTAATTCTTTTCATCTGTCTTTGTTTAATTTTTTTAAAAAAATATAATAGAGACTAAAGAATTCAAAACATACTAACCTGAGGAAGAAATGATATCAATTAAAGCTTTATCTAATGAGTGCTGATCAGAGTCAAAAATCTTTTTCTTTAAGTAATGTAAAAACTTTAAAAATCAGACAGAAAGATTTTCAAAGGCTCAGGAAACTAGGCAAGGGGTATTACTGACTCTGGATCTTGGCTTAAACCAGTTCGCTGTTCTAATCACGTTCCTTAACAAGGTACTAATTCTCCCAGAAGCAGTTTTAATGTTAAAGCCACAGTAGGGGAGGGACAAATCTACGCCTTGGTGATGGGGGCGATGGTTCTGCAGAGTAGCCCCTTGAGCGCCTCCGAAAACCTATGTTGGGTATGAAGCAACCAGCTGGTCCCCAGCATCCCAGCTCAGAGGACCATTGGCCACATGCATCTGATTTCATGTTCGTGGTGACTAATTTGAGTTTTGATTTTCCTGTGCTTCATTTCACAGCCTGAACATTACATTAGGGAGCTTCAGCTCTATTGTCTATTACCCTAAAAATTCTGGTGAAGGCAATTACACGTCACCTTTCCAGTTTGCTTGCAGGATTTCACACAAGAGCAAAGACACAAAAAAACCCCTCATACCATGCAAAAAAAAAACAAAACAAAACAAAACAAACCAACAAACCAAACTCCACACCAAAAACCCCCGCCATCCAACCCAGAATCCCAAACCTTGTGTCCATGTCTGCTACTGTATGTATGATTCATTATGTCTTTTACCTACTTCCACAAAAGTATCAGAAAATACATTACTCCCTACTGCTCGATAACTGAAGGGGAACTGTTTCATATAAGCACACGTAGCAGACCAGAGGGCACACTCATTTCTGGCAGAGAATTTTGCAGGTTCAGTAAACTATTTATGTACCCATACGCAACACCTCCAGACACAGACAGTGAACCAAATGGGTTCAACCATCTTTACTCCTGGTCTGTAAGTAAATTAAATCTGCATCTTGACCGTGTTGCCTGGAAGAGGTTATTCAATTATTTACAGGGCAATAACAGGTAACTGCACTTTACAGCGGTTTGTGGACAGCTACTGTATGGTTTTGGACGAAGAAAATATGGATTGTGGCAGTCAGGATATATTACAAAGGAGAGAAAAAAAAGTCCTGCAAACACAGAAGTATTTTTAACTGGTTTTCCTCCAAGGCTCCTCAAGTCCCTGTATCATTAGCTATCCTCATCATAAATTCAGCAAAACATGTAGCACCTGAAAACAGGTTATTGCTGGAATACCAACTGATCTCAGAACGTGAAGTCTGCACAGTTTTATCCTCAAAGCCCATTTTTAGGGGCTCAGGTTACCTGCCCGTCTCCCCTTTGCCTAATGCTGATGTAAGCTTCTGAGTATGTCCTTGGTTTTAAGTTTCAAAAAACAGTGGTATATATATTAGAAAGAGACTGAAATCCTGACCAGGCCAGGAATTTAAGAGTCTGAAATAAAAATAGTCCTTTACATCGTCCTTTAAATCGTCCATTAGCCACCTGGACAAGTCTCCTTGAATACTCTTGCTTTCTCAATTTTCCATCTTCCTTAGAGCAGAGTAGAAAAAAAACAAACAAAACAAACTTATTTCCTTGTATCTTCCATACTCTACCACATCTGCTTCACTCTAGAAGAGTATTTACCATTGGATGATACTTTGGGACAATTTGCATGAAAAATTTCAAGCAAAGCTCTGCTATAGCATTGCTCGGGCAGGTAAGTGTCCACACTGGAACCGGCGCGCCTCTCCAGCGGCCAGCTGGAACTGGCCACGCTGGGATTTGCAAAGTGCTTTGAAGAATTAACACGCTGGTTCGGAACGCAAGAATTGCTCATGTATTAGGGCAATGGAAACTGCGAATGCCCAAAGGCGCGGGAGAAGCTAAAGGTCCCCGCTGGCTTTCAGCCCAGGATTCAGGGCAGGGAACTGAATCACATTAAACACAATTAGCACAGGCCTCTCTGACAAGCAGAGGCTCCTTTTACTTACCGGGGGTTGCTGTCAAACAGCAAGTTGCAAGCAAATGAGGGGTTCAGAGCTGGCCTTGGATTTCACTAACGAGATGTATCCTTTGCTGTATGTTACCACTAACTAGTCAACGCAATGCTACGCACGGCAGCTTGTACACAGAGCCGAGAGCTTGCCTGTGCTTCACTTTTGCTGGCTAGCTCTGTAGTGAGCCATTATGAGCTTTGCCTTTCTTACCTTCAATTTTGCAGCTTTAGATTCCTGAAAGTGCCACTGGCTGGTGTGAACTGTGGCTCTCATTCTGATCACAGCAGAGTCTCAGCCCTGCATGTCAAGTCACCTGCCATCTCTGTATAGTGCGTTTAATTAAGGGGCATTGTGTGAAAGTGAGAGCTGGAAAAAAATAACTTGAATTTGCCCTAATTGCACATCAAAATAAAAAATTACGCTCATTGAAAGAAATCAATGTAAAAGCCCTTTCTCTGAAGCGTGAACATGGGGCTAAATCTTTGGGCTCATTTATTTCAATCAGGAAGAGAAATGATTGTTAAACAAAGTTCCCAAAGTTCAATTTTCTCACTTCCAGATAATAACATTTTCTTGTTGCTAGATGAACTCATGTGGAGGGCTTGTGCTTTTCCATACTACGTTTCTTGGAAGGTTTATTTGCCATTTAGAGAAAATCATCACTGGTAAGAAATTTAGCTTACTGCTTAGAGAAAAGTTTGCAGGAGTTCCCAGGTGGGAACTCTTAGGTCGTCTGCTCTTGCTGACCTCACAAGAAACATCACTCTTTTGCAGGGCTGCACCTTCACATACCGAAATTCTCACATGCTTGGCTCTTCTGGATATGTTAGTGACATCCAAGGTGTTTTTCAGAATATGAAGCAGTATTTCAGGGACTTTGAATAGTACATATTTTCCTTTCCTTTAGAAAATGTGCACCACCCCCTTAGATCACATAAACCGCCCTCTCCCATCGGTAGAAAAAGTTTTCTGGTAAGTATTTGCTTTGACAACGGAAGACCAATTTTAATGACCGTCCTGGTGCAGTAACTCAAAACTGACCACAATTAGATTCTCTTAGCAGCTCCCGTCACGACCAATAAATTGCAATGTTGCCCAACTCCAGCTGTTTGAGTTTGCAGTAACAACTCCTTTTGGAGCCACAGAGTTAGAAATTCAAACTTCGCAGCACTGGAAAAGGAAAACAAGACGTTTTACATGACGTGCAATGCACCCTAACCACAAAGGCAGACAAAGCTAAAAGATGTGGCGAAAGCTTCAATGTAAAACACACGCTTCTGCCCTTCTGCCTCCCCAAAATTGTAACAAAATTAAAGAATCTAAAGCCCTTCAAGGGCTTTATTTAGAAAAAACTATAAAATCATGCAACAGTTAGTGAAATAATGAATTAAAAAAACAGGTATCACCATACCTTTCCCTTTGGTATACGGCGAGTGAAAGTATTTAAGCAACTCTCTACACAGATAAAAATCAGATGTTTTATTAAATAAGATATTCCTGCTACTCAGGCAAGGTCCTCTCTAGTGAGACATATCTCAATTCTCAATTCAGTCTATTTGGGTATGATATTTGAAGTAAGTGCTGAAAACACAGTAATGGATTGCGCACGGAAGATAAAAGAGTGTGCACAGCCACTAGATTTGAACTTGCTATCTTTGAAATAAGATTGCTTTATCTGCCTGGATTCACAGGACTTGGCTGGGAGCTGGGGGGTCGGGGGGGTTTACAGGTGTTAAACTAGCCACTGGCAGGCTACCATGGCTTCTCCAAATGCAGAGGAAATATTTTTCTACTTCACAGCAGGAGCTGCATGCATGAAAAACCTCATGCAAATTGGATTTATCTGACAGTACTTTTCTTCTTCAGTGAAGATGTGGAAAGATGATGATTAAGCAAGCAGTTTCCTCCTACATTTTCATTCCAAATTGTTTCCACAGGCTCAGGTCTCAAATGACATGTGCCTTTTTTGGCTGGTCTAATGTTGGAGTAAGTAGATCTGTGCATCCCTCTCCACTCCCTGAAGACTAAAATTAGGTTTTAGGGTTTGAGATCGTCTGGATGACTTAGATTCCACTTCAGCTTCTCTTTTACACAGATAACTGTGATAGTATTTTCTAGGTCAGACTTGCTGCTTTGAGTTTCTAAGACTCATCACAGAACTGAGAGCGAACCTTTACACCAAGTCCAAGAAAGATAAGTTTGGAGAAAAAGAGTAAAACAACACTTGTCTCCAGATTGATTGGGATCTACCACTACAAGCCCATTTCAAAAGAGGACAAAAAAAGAAGCAGCCTCTCAAATTGCATCACATTTTGTCCAAACTGTTTGTCCTGTTCATAGATGCTTGATGTTAGAAGTGCAGCTACACAGGACAGCTCTGATAAACAGAAGCTGTGAGACTGCTGATGTCTATCTCCGCAAGCAAATAGTTCTGACTTTGCTTTTCCGATATATCAACACTGATGAAAGTAGATGTAAAAAATAAAAAAGAATAAAATCCAGTAAGGAATTTAATTTTCTGCTCTTAAACATACACAATCCCTCTGTGAACAAAAACAACCTGCAGGTTAAAATCAAAAGAGGGATTTGCTATTCATGAATGCTGTATGAATGTACTCTCCTTTTTAAACGCCCTCTCCCACTGCCAAAAGTAAAATTTTGAACTAAACTCCACCCCCCCCTTTTTTTCCCTGAAAAACAGAAACAACGCAGTATTACAAATTAGTGGATTTTTACAACTGAGCTGTGAACTTTCAGTTCAGGAAATAGAGCAAATATTATTTAATATTGAAACTCCTGTACTGCTTAATGACTTAAGCCCAACTCTAGTCCTCACTTTAATTTTAAAGCATCATATACAGTCTCCACTCTGTCAGAAGTGGTGTTCGTCGCTCACTCATGTACTTCATGTACAGGTACTAGAGCATCTTCCTGCTTCAAAATTGCGTATCTGGCTCAGTTAGTCCTTCAGGAAGGGACATAACCACCTGTAACAGGTTAACCGGACTTTTCTTATATGCAGCTCATATTCCTAGGAAACACTTTCCAGGTACAAAAATCCCTCCTGAAACAGCACTTCTGATACAGGAACTATCACTTCCTAACTGGAAGATGCTAGCAGCTTCCTAACTTACAGATATTTACATATTTTAAAGACTTGAAACCCCCTACTTGTGCTGAAAGTGCTTCTGCGTGACAAATATGATTAACCTCCAGACACTCTCGCCTTTTGCTTTTCAGTGATTTCCTTATAGTCATTGTATTTATTTTAATTAAATAGTAATATGGACCGAATTTGGCTGCTTCTGTCCAGAGTCTAGTACGGTGGCAGATAGGCCTGTCTGGGTTTTCTGAGTCTAGCTGTTTACACAAGAATTTATAGAAGGAAACACCCCATTTATATTTCTCTCTACTATTTTTCTGAAATACCCTTAAGCTAAAGAAAAAAAAATTACAAAATAAATATCTAATTTTATAAAAGGTTTGGCAGAACACGCAACCACCAAATCAGCCTCTTTGTATTAAGCTGTCTTCAGGGAATGGGTTTTTGTGACTGTGAATTACTGTTTTTAATATAAAAACGTAATCGTGTTAGTTATTTGTACAATGTAATTTGGCTCGCATGATGCACTGTTTCATTCAATCCAAGTATGGTGCCCCTCATTTCCAAAAGCCTTTTCCTCCTACCTTGTCAATGGAACTGGCATAACCCCAGAAAAGCCAAACCAACCCTTCCACCTAGTCTGTTCTTATTCTTAAAGCACACAAACAAATGGACTTGGTAATATTTTGGAGGATAAATTGGATTTTGACTGAGTCTACCTAGTCACGAAGTTAAGACCACGTCTTCCATCTTTGCAACACCAAAGCCTCACATGTGTGGTAGTGAATTACATCATCTTAATACTCAAAGTTACGAGCATCCTGTTTTTCTATACTGAACAGAGGTTCCCTAGATATTAAGTGTTGTCGCAGGGTCAAACAAGATGCCTACAGTCAACCTGGGATGGTATCACCAACTCCTATGGATCCGAGGTCCTGTGCCTTGACCTTGTCCGATCTATATTAACCACGTACCTTTGTCTCTTTATCAGGCAGATTAGCAACGATGCTCTGGTCCTTGTAATGTAAGGAGCTGAAAACAGCTTTAAAACAATCAAATCAGCCAACCCTATTTTGCTTTCGATGTTTGTTCCAGGAAGTCACGAAAGCTGGAAACTGCAAAACCCATCCCTTCTCTCCCACGTTAACCATTGTGGCAGGCCAGACATTAACAGGTACAGAAAGACCTCTTAGCAGCCATACAAATAGCAGTTGCTCGGCATTGCCTGATTTTCACACAGCAGAAACATGAAAATCAATTTAAAAAAAATAAATCACAATTAAAGTATGCTGCATGTCAAGAATTTGGGCAAAGCAGCTTGATTATTCTTGACTAGGGCATTTGGGAGAGTTTGTCACAAACAGGTTTCTTTTATTTATCTGTGCTTGTTCTGCATCAAGCGAAAAGCTAAAACTAAACAATAGCATTGGCACTGATTAATATTAATTTTAGTTTTATTCTGATGCCCTTGCAAGTCTCAGCAGCTAAAGAAGGTCTTTCCTGCGTAGTTGGTTTCCCCTGTACTGCTTCACAAAGATAGCACAGACTTTAAACATCAGAGTGGTTAAGTTGTTGTGGGGTTTTTTTTGTTTATTTGGTTTTTTAAAAATATAACTGTCAAGAGCAATTGCTGCCAGCAATCCAAAGAAAGAGGAAAAACCCTCAGATTTTGGAAGCCCCAAGGTCAGCCCTGGGGAAGGGTTAATAGCTTCTACAGAAGAAGCAGCAGCCAAGTTCAAAGCCAGTATTTGAACCAGATGCTTTCTTTAATCTTGATTTAGTTCTTGGTTGGGCTTCAGAAAGTACTGCGAAGGGAGCCGCTCTTTCACTTTCATCCAAAGTCAGAAATAAAAGAACTGTATTCATGTTGGGGGAAAATCTTCGACGCAAGCAGACAGAGACTCCTGTCAAGAGATGCCTCCTTTACTTTTTTTGTCATGCTTGAATCTGCTTTACTTAACTTCCACTGTGCAAAAAATTAGATACATCCTTTCTAATTAATTTATCTGGCTTTCCACATACACGACGGACAGACTGAGGCACTTGCCGAGAACAGGCCAAGTTCACACTTAACACTTCCACGTCTGACTTAGGGCAATAAGAGGCATCCAAGAAAGAGCTATTAATTTACTCAGGTTTTTTAATCCTTTCCCAAGTCGTAGAGGCTACACGCTGCTTTGGGCTGCCATCTAACAATGACATGTTAGCCACAAGCAAATGTGAAGTGATGTGAATAGCTTTTCAATTGTCCATTGTCTGAATAACTGCTTGATATCGCAGAACTGCAATTACAGTGGGAATTTTGCTCCGTGTCCTTTGCCTACATTTTTGTCACCATGCCCCGTTTGATTGGAATGCTTTGAGCTCTCATGCTCTTGGATTTCTGGATTCCAACCCTTACTCATTTAAACCTTCATGGAAGTCAGAAAGAATTGTGTTTGGTGGAAGGAGGGTAACTACTGAAAGGCGACAGGCAAGCCCAGCAAAATGTGACCCTGTTGTGACCACTCTTCAATTCCTTCTTCCCATAGCTCTGTCCCAACCACTGAAAAACATCACAGACACCTGCCTACTTCTCAGCCACTGTAGAAGCCATCAAAAATAGCCTGCATAGCTATGGAGAAACCCCGGCTTCCTTTTGAAGGTGAATTTGAACTAGTGAAAGACTCAGCTCTACAGCTGGAAGTTACTGATGGAGTCCATTGCTGGTACATCATGGGCAGGGAGCAAAGAAATGTCAATGCTTGACAAGCAGCTAAAAGCACTGACTTTTGTACTAACCCATCCTTGGTCTGTCTGCTGAGGTATGGAGACTTTTCGTGATTATCAACTTGTGGGGCAGGACTGAGCCATCACATATTTCGCAAGGGCACTACATCCAGCCTCACTTCTCACCACCCAGCCTCTGGGATCCTCAGAGCATGTGAAACCCCTGATGGCTAAACCTTTCCAGCTGTTTGGTGTGTGCTGGATGCAAAGGATGAGGGTTGAATTAAAACACCTTCTGTTATCAATCTCTCCAATTACCTGAGCCATCACATATTTCGCAAGGGCACTACATCCAGCCTCACTTCTCACCACCCAGCCTCTGGGATCCTCAGAGCATGTGAAACCCCTGATGGCTAAACCTTTCCAGCTGTTTGGTGTGTGCTGGATGCAACACCTTCTGTTATCAATCTCTCCAATTACCAAAATACAACCACACACTATTTTTCAGAACATTACTGTTGGACTGTTAATGGTTTGAAACCAAATGTTTCGTAACTCCTACTGACAAAATAATGTTTTCATACATCTCTGATACTTTCTTCTACCAATATTTAACACTTGTACTTCTTCGTCATCTGCTGGGGAGGCCACACAACATACAGCACTTGCTGCAGTTAACTCTACGCAGTGCTTCGTGTAGTTTCTCTATAACCAAACCTGCCTTCAGTGGAGTCCTTTAAGCAATCTGAAATGTAGCAGTCCCATTAAATTACTTCCAGGATCTGTTCTACCACAGTGATTTTCTGGCAGCAACTAATAAAGCAGCAACGTCTCATTGTCTGCAGATTTTGACACTGACAACCGGAATCAAGTCACCTCTGGCTGGCTGGCTTCCAGATCGCTCCAAAATACGAGCGGGTTGACAGCGCATGCCTACATGGAGAAGGTGGCAAAGCGAGGAAATCATGGAGCTGACACAGTGGTGGCACAGAACGCTGGGGTCAAAACACAAACATTTACCAAAAGACATAAACGCTACCTCCTTGCTGGTGAACCTGTTCCACGGGGGCACGGGAGCCAATGGGCTGTGTATGGGCAGCCGGCGCAATACCGCAGGAGGTGCTGTCTCAACTGCGGGAAGTCCATCCTATGTGACAGCTACGTCACTTCTGTGCCACATGCCTCTTTACACCTGATCACACTTGTTGACACACGTGCCAAAACTGAGCATTTGAACTGGTGAGAAAAGGAAGAGGCCAAGTGTCTGCACAAACGAGGCTGCCAAACTGACATGCTGCATTACAGCAGGGGCTCCAGAAGTCTTTCTTTTGCCGTGCATGTCCCAAGGAGAAATAAAAAAAAATACACATATGCAGTGCAACTGCTGACATGTATCACACTCACATGCCTGAAGAATGGCACCGAGTGTCAAGGGCAGAGGTCATCTGGCACCAAAAAACAACCAAGCAGCCAGAAGCACACAGGGCTTATGAAGCCTATTTGCTTTCCTACCCAAGTCAGAAGAAAAGCAGCCATGAATGGGTAACATCATTTCCCTCGAGACATCCTTCTCTGTGTGTTACCTGCAGCGGGTGACAGACAAGTCTGCTAAAGCTGGTAATTTGGCCTCAGAGTGTCCCGTGCATTTCCCCTGCCATTTACTAACATCCATTATTTGTAGGACAGTAGCTTCCTCCAGTTCTTAGGCTTTTATCAACAGTGAACACGACAAGAGCAGTGCCTCTCAGACAGAAAAGGTCACTGCTGTGGGTTCCTCAGTTCCATCCATTTGGGCAAACCTGTAGAAAAATGACTCTTTTCAAAGCCTTCCCCAAAATATATCATACTAGTCTTTTTCTTTTGATTCATTCTTCAAACTCAAGCAGTATGTGCCCCTTTAAAAATGGCTAAGGCAACTATGACTTTGGTATTAACCGATACATTCAGTTTGGTTTTTCGGCGGATAGTAAATTCCTCAGCTTCCCCATATATCAAATTTCTCCATAAAAACTGAAACAAAAGGAAAAATTCCAAAAGTTAACTAAAAATCTGTGAGCCGAACATACTCAAGTTGTAACAGCCAAAACCTTAAAACAACAATAAGTCATTTGCTATCTCCTCCCCTCGAGCTTGGCTAAAGGCCTTTTTAATGTGGCACCCAAATGACTGGAAACGTAAAACTGAATTAAAGCAGCTTTTCCTCCTTCCGCCCTCTAGAAAAAAAAACAAACACACACATTTTCAGAAAACTAGGTTTTAGATATTACTAGTCCTCACCTAGTAGCAGTCCTATAGGATTTAATCTATAGGTAGACTTTGCTAACATTAAAAAATAAAACAAAACCCAAATTCATAGTCTTTCAAGGTACTGGAATAAACTGTATTTCCAACACCACTGATCTTGTTATTCTATAGAATCATACTATGAATATTCTCTCTATATAATATGTTACTATATAGCATCATTGCTCAATGACCAATCCAGAAGTTTTAGAAGTAGAAAGTTCACCTGACCAAATAAGTGTATTTTGCACAGTAGGTCCATGTTATTTACCCTTGTGAGTGAAGGGAGGCTGGGACCAAGCTGTAAAATGCCATATGTTAAAGAAATAATAATAGCAAGTAGAATTATGTTTGGTATGCCAACATCTACAGGCCTAAA
Source organism: Buceros rhinoceros silvestris (assembly GCF_000710305.1). NCBI lineage: Eukaryota > Metazoa > Chordata > Aves > Bucerotiformes > Bucerotidae > Buceros > Buceros rhinoceros. The sequence goes on from NW_010401776.1 coordinate 92,761, forward strand.
ACGGGAACCAGATCTGATTGTGTTGGATGCTACGTAAAATACATTGAAGGAGATTCTCTATCCTTTGTGATTTCAAAGGAAAACAAGAAAAAAAATGGAAAGAAAACAACTAAAAAAAAAAGGAAGACAGTTACTGTGTGACACACACCAGGCAGTGGCTAAACCACGTCTAGATGGTGTAAAGGCAGCTGGGATTTTAAATCATCTATATTTATTAGATCATATATTGCTAAGATTACTGTCTAATGAGAAGGAGAGGTGAGAGACGTAATAATGCCAGTGATGATTAAAAAAAAAAAAAAAAAAAAAAAAAAAAAAAAAAAAAAAAAAAAAAAAAAAAAAAATCCAGCTTGACATTCAGAGCCCAGGCTGAACATGCAGAGCTGGCAGTTAAAAGAGGAACCTGGTGTTCCCTTACATACTCAAATTCCGGCAACAGCACACTAAGAAGTGTGAGTCATACCAGTTCATAGCTTCCAAAGCCGCAAGTAACTGTATTTTCCAGACACTAATGCTGTACCATCATGGAAATTTTAGTGCATGTGCAAGATACAAGGTGTTTCTGTGGAGCAGCTCCTCACAAAACTTTGAAGTAAGGTATTTGACCATCCTTTAGGAGGTGATTCCTTCACGTCTGGAAGCAAAAAGTCTAACAGCCTGTTTTGAGAGCCCCCTCTGTTGATCAGAAATGGATGCTCCTTCTGAATCCAAATTGCAGATTTGAAAGAAAAACTGTTTCCTGTGGGATCCCCTCCCAGCACAATGCAAAACTGTACAGAGGAAGAAAACCCACAATTTTGCTAGTTTTCTAGTACTATTTCTCTTCCTGTACTACAGATATTACTAGAGCCAACCCCAGGCATTTGACTTAAAAATAGATTGAATTTAAGCCCATCTCTCTGAAAAAAACCCAAACCTTCTCAGCCTGTTTTCAGAAGATTAATAAAATAGATGAAGAGATCAAATAAAAAGGGCTTTTCACCAGCAATGTACTTAACAGGGTGATTTTACATAGAAAAGAAATTAGTTTTACTCACAAGGATTTAACCCAAGCGTCCATGCACAATACATAACAGGAAACCGCAGTCTTCAGACATCTGATACACCTACAGAATTCCCCCCAACCCAACGGCCTGGGCTGGGATCGCACGGGCATGTACTGTGATGTACCAACACGTCCAAAAAGCTCAGAATATTTACTTTAAAATACTCATAACTGGCTATCAAGTTTGTCTTTAAAACTGCAGGGTGAACGGTTGGACTCGATCTCAAAGGTCTCTTCCAAGCAGATGATTCTATGCTACCAAAAAGCCACAAAAACAACACCACAGCTTGGTATTACTTAAATTTTGATTTAACAGTGTGCAGCTTGGCACAAAACCTGATTCTGGATTCACTTGGGCAGTGCAGAACTTGTCATCAGATCCCTTTTTCAGTTTACATCAATAAAATATGCTTGACATCAAGATCCATACATACTGCTTTCCATACTGCCTGTAAACACTTCTCTCTGCTTTGCTTTAAATGGAACCTCAGGGTACAAAGCAATACAACACAAAAATAATTGTGCCATTTTACGGTTGTGAAAGCCGTGCAACTTTAAAAGCACAGCTCAACAAATTGGAATGATAAAAAAAATCTTTATTACAGACAACTTTAAGATATATATATGTATTTTTAAATTCATGTCCTCATGATGAAAGAGCTAATGAAGAGATGAAAGGAAAACGGAGGTTATTTTCAGAGAATTAAAATGCTCAGCACGGACCAGAGACAGCAATAATATAAAAATGTACATCTAGGGACTTAGTAAATTCACCTAAACAGGCTGGCATCTGCATGAATGGAAACACAATTGCTTTTAATATCAAGCCGTCAGCCTGTTGTGTTTCATAACGACAAAGGAAATTCAAACAAAACAGGAGAGTTGCTTTGTAATTGCAGGGGAAACGCAGGCAAGGGCTGCCTCCATTTTATTCAGTGCAAAATTGCTGGAGTTTGCATCCCACAGGAGTCTTTTCCGTTCTAGAGAAGTTCACATATTTATTAAAAAAATAATTAATACTAAAACCACCCAAAAAATTGCCTAGTATGGATCTTTGAACTAATTGCCAGTAAGAGGCAGTTGTACCACGCTGCCTGTGGTCGGGAGCTTGAGAGTTACTAATCCTTTTTGCTCATAACCTTTTTTTTTTTTTTCCATCATGATGTCACTAGAGGTAAAAGCAAAGCCCATGGCCCTGGAGAAAAGGGCTTAGCTGAAAGCCGCAGCTAGAAGAGGAAGGATAACTTTGTGTTTATTGCAGTAGGCTTTTCTCCACAAGATCTAGACTCCCATTTTCATTTTTGACAGAGGATTTCCACATCACCTTGGGCAAGGCACCTAATTATACCCATTCATATCATGGTAACCACTACTTCCTTCCTCTTTTGCCTCCTCCAGCCATACGCTCTCACAGAAGAGCGTGTGTTAGAGCGCGCACATGAGCTGCCAAGAACAACAAATCCTGTTGTCCACCTCCAATCCCCAACGTCGGGTTTTGACTCAGCAACTCGCATTTGTTTGTGCACTCAGGTCCAGTCAGGACAACTGCTGAAATATGTGCTAGATAAACTTCTTGTGTTTTTGTTTTAATCTGGGTTTTGGTCATTGGTTTGGTTTTGTTTGGTCCCCCCCTCCCAGTTTGGTGGAATAAATAAACAAAAAAATCCCAAACTAAAACAAACAAAAGCCCCAAAACAAAACAAGACAAAACCAAAAAGAACAAACCATTCCTGTGAATATTTCAGCCACAGTGCCCAGTCACTAGCCTCAGCTCTGCACTTCATCTATTAGGTAATGGCAGTCCTCCCCAGGTCTCCTATGGCCATATGCTGGCCCAGCACCATGGAGTGCTGTGAGATCCTAAACTCGTCTCGATGTCCTGCTGGTACCCACCACACTCCCTCCAGACGGGATATTCTCCCCTCTTTCACTTGCCCCAGTGTATGAGCTTCTTATACAGTCGATTCCACTATAAAAGATAACTCAGAAACTTCTTTAAAAAAAAAAAGTTTCATAAACTCACAAACTCAGAAGTTTGACGCAAGATGATGTTTTGTCCCTTCATGTCCTGGACTAGACCTTTTAGACCTAACCAAACCGCAGACTCTATCATCTTTCCTTTTCACAGTACGTGCAAAGTGACTGTGATTTTTAAGAAGTTTTAAGAGTTTCAAAGGATGACTGCATAGTCAGAAACACAACTGAGCTGCATTTGCATCCAGCATCCCCCAGAGCTCTCCTGAGTCAGTGGAATGATCCCTCCTGCTTGCTCAACAGATCCTGCCCCATTTATCAATAATTTGTAGCTGGTTGCACAGAAGATCCCAGTTTTACTTATCCCACTTGGGACAAAAAATTCAAGAAAATTGATCAAATGTAGACGTGACAAAAGAAGGGACTCTGCCTCTTTGACCACAATCCTCTGTACTGTTCAAATTGAAGTAACTCAGATTTTCCATCTTAAATCTTTTTTTTTTCCAAGAGAAAGTAGCAAGAGAGTCATTGTTTTGGCCTCAAGGCATTCATCAAGCCCTCACATTTCTTTCTTTCTTTCGTTGGGCAGAGTAGCCACTTTATCTGCTATGTGATTGGACAGATTTTGTTGGGTTTTTTTTTCCCCAGGAAGATACTTCATTTTAGTGTATATGGAGGTGTATTGCACATAGAAACCAGGGGAATAGAGCAGCAATGCACTAAATCTAGCTGCTAAAGAACATTTATTCAAAGACAACCACAGGGCTCAACCTAATTGACAATTTCTGCTCGGGGCCCATGATTAAAATACGAAGGCTGCTGAAGGTAAGAACAGGAGAGAGCTAACACCGCCATGGCAAGAACTTGCACACTAGCTGTCATGCCCAGCAGTTATCACCAATTTGCTTTTAGCACCTAGCATTAATAAAGATGTGAGGAAAAAAGGCTTCGACTGTGGTGAAGCCTTCAAGCAGGGTGGAGACCAGGGTAAGAAGGGGTTAGGCGGAGTGTGAAAAAATGTTTTTGTTACAAGTGTGCTCTGGAATGCATGTGGATATCCCAAATAGACACATGTAAATTGCTGGGGTTAACGCACATTTTAGGCACGTTAACCCCTATTATTGCCTGTTACTGTTCTGTATAACCTCATCAGTTCAGTGAGATTATTCATACAGATTTTTTCCCTTTGTGTCATCTCAGCATAAAGGAGAAATGGTATGCAGAAGAGTGAAGAGTCTGTTTCTGAAGAGTTCTCTATCAATTAACCCCTACAGATGATAACTATTCTATGCATTTGGTGTGACTCACTGACTGAAGCATTTTGTGAACCCAGCAGTTGAGAGCATGATTTTTTTTTTTCAGCCAGCAATCAGTGGAAAGATGTGGTACACCCACCCATTAATACAAGAAACTTCAAACACTTCACACCTGCACTGATTTTATACACTAGTGGGGAAAAAAAATCCTTGTGTGCAGCACATTATTTCTCACCTGTGCACCTCCAAGTGGTGCAAACGATGGTGGCCCCCAGTTTACTTACACATCTACCTGGACATCATCCCTGTCAAACTCCTTTTACAGGTAAATAGCTGCAGCAGAGGTGCTAAAGAAACACCCAGTCCTTTACTCAACTCCTTCGTGAGTCAAGTCTAGCTCATTTAGATCTTAAGGTACCCAACCTACTTGAAAATGGGTAACAGTATACACGTTTACATTTATTTTTTAAGCAACAAAGAACTCAGCCTTGACAAACTGCTCAAGTATTTGTGAGTGTTTCTGGCAGATTTTTCAAGTCATGCCGAAATTAGTGAGGTCACTGTTTGCCTGGGCACCTCTCTAAAAATCACTGTAAATCACACACAGACAAAGCCATGGAAATTAAATTATATTGATCTTGTATTTGGATCATCCTTTGACAGAATGAAGTGGCAGTCAGGCATTTGGCCAGCAATTACACAAGTAAAAATCTCTAGGACAGACACCTGCATAAAGGAAAAACAATCCTAACCAATATTGCACCAGAGCCATGCTCATGGTTACAGCATAGCTTCACTTGACCTAATTTAAAAGGTCTTTGTCCTTAGACAGACTTATTTGTGAATTTTAAAATCCCGCCTAGTCTCAAGTAAGCTCAGGTGACTGTTGGTCTGCTTTCAATGGCAGCACTGGTTTGGGAGTCAGGTGTCTCAATCACCACCGGAATTTAACTACAGATGATCCAACCTCTCTCCACTCCAAGTGTAGTTATCTGAAGCTATAACAGTTTGTGACTGTCCTTTTTATAAGATAGTTTGAAAGCTCCCTCAGTACGACTGGAGACCAGGTGGTTCCGCTCAGTTCCTAAACTGTCTTTACAAGACTGATCTCTTTCCTCTACTAATACAGCTACTGTATGTGCAAACTACTCTAAAGGATGAGATTTAGGGGTCTGACCTGGATTCTGCTCAGATTTATGGTTTAACATTAATTTCAATTAATTTTTGGAGAAGAAGGACAAAGGATGGTGAGGAGATGGGGGCAGGAGAAGAGAGACTTCCCCTCTAACTTTCCAAACCATCAGACACAAAGGCTATAAGGAAGAATAGTTTTAAACCCCTGAGAAAAATCAGGTGGAAAACGGTTTATTAACTTCAAGTAGAAAGATATTAAAATAACAACTATACCCGTCATCTGTTATTCGAGCATAAAGATATAGACCAGGGTTTTTACACATACTTTTCTGTTTCTTTCCTGTGCAAAGTTGCGCCACTTAAAATAGTTTATAATTTCCTTCACTTTTAATAAGGGCTCACTTTTTAGGAAGTACAGACATCTTATTTATTCAAATTTTTCTTCAAAATGGGTTAGCTGCAAAATGCATTCACAAATAATTTGTATCAGAAGACTCTGAATTAAAGCACGGAATGTTTATCTCTGTACTCACTAACAGATTCAACTATCTTCATTCATAAAGAGTTCTGAGGAAACCAGTTATGTCACTGACTTACCCCCTTCTCTGAGGACCCTTTTCCCACAGCTAACAACCCTTATTTGAGGAAAAAGAGGGGGGTAGTTTTTACCCAAGAGTTGCAGAAAAAAGCTAGAAGGTGATTAGAGTGAAGTTTGAGAGTTCAAAGCAAAATATGTTATTTAATAGCATATAAAATCATTTATATTCAAAGACCTAATTAAGAATGTGCATAATGCATCCTACCCCCTTTTCACAGAGTGCCATTTAATTAAAAATGTTTCAAACTTATTGGTGCTTTTTGGGAGTGGACTGGCATTGAAATGACAACCACAATCTCTTCTGGAAAATACGCAGGATTACATTGAGCCTACAGTCCCACCACCTACTAAAACCAGCATTTATGGAATTACTGAAACGCCACATCATCTTTAAGCCTGTGTATCATGAGCATAGAGCCAGAACTTGTTTTCTGTTTTGAAAAGTGTTACGTACCACCACCTAAGGAATGCCCTTATATACGCAGGCTTAAACATCTGTTGATGTTTCAGCAGATCATTCAGGACAGCACAAGCTATTTAGGAACCAAGGATATTGAGTTCTACCTGACCTGATCACCTCACAGACTACATTCATGCTACATTCGCATGATACGTAACAACACCCCCAGTCTGGGATGGTTGGGTAGGACATTGTGTTTGTCCATGTTGTGCCACTGCTTCCAGTTACCCATCTCGCACATCACTGGCCAAGGTCTCCAGGCACCCCCAACATTCATCTCTACTTATCTTTCTCATCTCCAGGACTTGCTTTACTTCCCAGATCTTTCCCCCAGTTGTGATCTTCATAATCTTTTTAAACCTTCCTCTCCTCCTCCTAAGATCACTTCCTTCCAGGGAGAAAGCCACCTCTTTTCAACCTCCTCCTCTTTCTGGGCCCCCAAACTTCCCATTTACCAATGCCAAATAGCCTATGATTAGCCTGTTAATTGGTGTGTCTGCGACATCTCTATTAATTGGAAGACTTAGCACATGCCACTTTTGTTTAGGTCCAGGTGTAGTGCTTCCACTTGCAGAGATGAAGCAGCAGGCTTTTATGCTTGTAGTTCAAAAGTTCACATGTGGACATTTACCCCCCACATTCCAATTATCTGCTTCATGTTAGCAAGCATGATTTTCTTTTTTGGCTGCAACTGTCAAACATGTATTAACTCATCTCCTGCAAGTGCTTCAGTGCACGTGACATGGTGAAACAGAAGAACGATAAAAATCTGTTCTGTATATGAATATGACACTTGTTTACTGATTACATGTATGTTGATAAGATTGTTGTTCTCTATTTTTATTAAAAGGTGTAAGGCAGGCACTAATCTACTGATTTATGAGCATCAGCACTTGCTGACTTGCATTAACTCTCCCTTTCCTAGATAACCTGTTGAGCAGCTGCTGCTGCTGCTTTTCATGACACTTGTTTACTGATTACATGTATGTTGATAAGATTGTTGTTCTCTATTTTTATTAAAAGGTGTAAGGCAGGCACTAATCTACTGATTTATGAGCATCAGCACTTGCTGACTTGCATTAACTCTCCCTTTCCTAGATAACCTGTTGAGACAGCAAGCATAACTTATAAGCTAAATACATCCCTCCCCCCTCAAAATACCAAACCCATTTAATCATGTCCACAAATATTAGCTTTAGCTTTGTATAAGCCTCATACGAGCACACAAACCTTACTATCACTATGTGAAGTCTGACACACTGGCAAAATTCCCAAGGAAGCCACTGTGATTTTGGAGAACATCAGGAAATTCAAGCAAAGCAGTAAAACTCAGCCTGCCCCAAACAACCAAACATGTTCCCATGCCAAACAAAAGTTCACAGCAAAGTTAAATACAGTAATAGAAACAATTGAGATTCACAAATAAATGGCAAGACAGGTTCAAAACCTAATGAACAGCTCCGCAAACTAAGGGTCTGTCTCTGTTTTGATATGCCAGGAGGGAACTCAGTCATCAACATGCCTTGAAATCAAGAACAGTTAAAGGTGGCCTGTACCTCGAAGGAGGTTCCTTAACAGGAACTGGCTTAAAAATTCCCCAGGCAATGTCTGTATTTTAGACTGTGCAAATCAGGGGAAAAAAGCCCCAGTTCTCAGTCTAACCTCAGGATGCAGGCAAAAGGCCAGACCCTCTTAAGAGCTCAAATTCCAGAAAATGAGAGCACGAAGCATTTTTGAAGCACTAGCCATCACTTTTCCTGTCTCAGCAAGTACCAGTGAGCAAGGGGATCATTTGAAAACTTGGCCACAGTCCTCTCATTTTAATTTTCTTTCTTTTAAACAAATAGTTCAGCCTAACAATCTCCAGGACAAACACAGCTAAACAAAAGAGATCTCCACCCAGCCCTCAGTGATTATTAAGCCTTTGGTTTGGCTTACAGTCTTCTTTGACAAATAAAAACATAAATACATTGTCTTCACTCATGATCTGGGGACATGCAGCTAAAGTTGATTAGTACTGGTATGAAGTCTGTCAAATAACAGATCTTTAAAACAGCAAGCCATAAGCATGAGAATATAGAAGAACTAGAGTTAAACTATTTTAAATCTTTCTTACAAGACTTAAAATCTTTTCCTGAAGCACACTGACAGAAACCTTCGCAAGCTGATGTCTTCTGTGGATGCTAGGCAGGAGTTTTACTTAGTTTCTATAATTTGCATTTAAGAGGATCATGAACATTTAACTGAGAAACAGGACTAATGCTTCCATCTGGAGTCAAGAAACATGTAGATCGCAAGTATATCACATTTGGTCTGAAGGCCATGAAGAATTTAGGAGAGTCATTTTGGTTACCTTGTGAAGCAAGAAGTCTTTGTGCAGCTCCCACGTCAGAAACTCATGGACTGACAATCACAGAAGAAACGTACCTCTCAAAGCAAGTCCTGATTGTACAATAATCTTAGAGCAGAGGTAAAAGAAAACCCGACTATGATTTAAAAAAAACTCCAAAACCCACTAGCAAATTTGTGCATTTTTACTTTCTGACTGCAGAAAAGGTTATTGACCTGAAAAGTCTCTGTGTTCATGTGAACATCTGTCACCTTTTCCCTGTGTGTTTACAGACTAGAAATCTTCATTCACATGATTGTTTTTACCCAGACCCAAGGAAGTTTGTAACTATGAAAACAGGCAGCATTTAATTCATTGCCTTTACTCTGAGAGATTTCCCAACACTGGGATGATGGGCAACACCATATTGCCCTACGACACAAACATCAAACTCATAATGGAGGACCTTGGGTTATTGCTCCTGTTTCCCCGCAGCTGCCATCCACAACACTGCACGGAAAATTAAAGTTCACAGTTTATATTGTTGCTTGCTCAGGAAAAAAAAAAACAAAACTATAGTAATTGAAGACTTGGGGGGGGGTGGGGTGCGGTGAAGAGGAAAGCCCAACATTTTTCCCAACTCTACCAACCCTGTTTGCATAAGGTTTTGATTTTGTTTGAATGCAAGAGTTGTACCTTTTCCTACATGAGGGAAAGAAGGAATGTTCGAAATGAAAGAACGTAAACCTGCAAAGTAACTGGAGTTTATTGGGTGTTAAGGATCATTCCTGCAATTTGATTCAGTTCACCACAAGCTTAAGAACCACTCAAAGGTTCAGCTCAGGATTTGGTACTCGTATACCCAAACTCCCCAGACTGGACATTTACAATGCTGATTTCAAAATAAAGTGCACATCATAGTCCCTTCTCACTCTTTTTAGGAAGCAGATGTGTAAGTATAGTCACATTAAAATGTTATCTTAATCCCTCCCATCTTTTTTGAACTTCTTGCCCAGTTTCTGAGACGCTTGACAAGGAGGTGGTAATCTCAAAAATACTAAATTGTCTAAAGCCTCCTGAAAATAGGCAGTTAAGCAAAGGGAGCCTCTCAGGTACGCTGCTGCAGACAAGGACACTTTTAATCCTCACCACCACGGGGAAAAAAAAAAAAAAAACAACAACCCAACAACAACAAAAAAACCCCTAAACCTCCAAAAAACAAACTCCAAATCAAAATAAAACCCACCCCAAAACAAATTTAATGATAGTATAATAATAATAAGACCACAAAAAAAAAAAAAAAACCCAAACCAACAACCCCCACACCCATCCTAACAACACCCAAACCACCACAAAAAAACCCCTAAACCTCCAAAAAACAAACTCCAAATCAAAATAAAACCCACCCCAAAACAAATTTAATGATAGTATAATAATAATAAGACCACAAAAAAAAAAAAAACAACAACCCAACAACAACAAAAAAACCCCTAAACCTCCAAAAAACAAACTCCAAATCAAAATAAAACCCACCCCAAAACAAATTTAATGATAGTATAATAATAATAAGACCACAAAAAAAAAAAAAACAACCAAACCCACAACCCCCACACACATCCTAACAACACTCAAACCAGCAGAAATATCAAAACCCCAAACCACGTCTCCCACTCCCCAAGACTGAATCTGTATCTGCTTCAGCACAAGAGGATCTCACCAAGACGCACACAAACCCCAAGCAAAGAAAACAGATTTCAAGGGTTCCAGGTCTTCCAGATTAAATTTGTCTCCTTAATGTGAAAACAATGTCAAAGAAAAATAACTTGCGATCCCAATTAATAAAGCTTTTCTAAAAACTAAATAAAAGGAAAAATAAAAATAAAATTCTTGGTTGAACATAGAGGTTCTTTCTCACAAAGGCAGAATAAATGAAAATCAAAACTGGCAAAAATTACATCAAGGCTTGCTATGCACGCAATACAGTTCTCAACCTGGATATTTTCAGGTGCGCAACCCAACTTCAGAAAGCTTGAGTGTCAACATACAAAAGATCTTATGATCTTCAAATCTTCAGGACCGTGTCTCTTCTGGCCAGTCTAGTCTGATCCTTTACCTCAGGGGTACGTCTGAATTTATCTTTGATCACCGTCTCATCAAGCTCCCAGGAATTAAATGAGAATCTTGTTGTATTAAAACAAAGTTGTTTATAATCAACCGTCCACAAGCTGTTGGTATGGCGAGCTGCCACACAAATCAAGGTTAATATGGGCCAGGCTTACAGCTGAAATATAACTAAGATGACATTATTCTTTCAGACATTTGGTTAGGCTGACAAATTTGTAACTCTAATTTACACAATGTCCCTGTGACATGCGGCAGTACAGCTACTGTGTGCGGAGATTTTTATCGGGGAAGGAGGGGGAGGAAGTCTACGTTTTCCTAATGCAAACCTTTCCCTTAATTTTGGAATGCATGCTGGCTTGCTAAAATGTACAATTTACCTATCTGAGGGTACGTGAAGACCAAATGGTGATGGATAATTACTTCAATGCAACGAAAATTCACCCTGCGGAGCTCATTGGCCCAGATAGTGGTTAAGATACCGTATACAATGCTGTTAAATAAAAGTATATTCTTCAGTAACACAAGACTTGAAAGACTCATTCTTTCTTCTGGCTCATGAATCCCATCAATAAAGTAAATGCTGTTAGATTTCCATAATGGGAAAGAAAATTCAATTAGTAGGATTTTAACACTCTTGTGTAACACAAGAATTGTCTCATGGGATCAGATGGGAGTTTGTTTTGTATGACATTCCATCCCCAAGAGGTACAAGAAGCCTACACAGATAGGGATATGTTCCCAAATAAGGAAAGATTCTTCTTGACCTTACACAGTAGTTGGCCAAAGTGTGAGGACTTCTATCCTTCCCCATCCATTTTAATCCTGTCTAACTGTAGATGTTCTCATCGCCCATAAAAATATTTTTTTTCCCAATTCTAAGCACTTGGTCTCCATGGTATCTACTGGCACAGCATCCTGCGAGCTAATTGTCATGTGGGTTATTGGTTTCAAATCTCTTACAAGATTTTTTCCCCCCTCTTTGTGTTATGACATAATTCAAACAACAAAAGCCTAAATCACCATTTCCGAGAAGCACTTGTTATTCTGTGCAACTCTTTTCTTCTGTAATTAAACACTCCTCATAAGGAAGTCCTTCGACGTCTGAAATTATTAGCTAACTACTGCTGGAACCCCTTGGTCTAAGCACATATTTTATCATCTTCCTGAAGGAATTCAAAATTGGCTGCTACTGCTGAGAAGACACAAAGATACCATATATAGGTAACTGCTCTGTTCCAGATCATCACATCTCAAGAAACCTTCGCACATACTGCTTACACAGCTTCCTCCCTGCAAAGCTGATGTTACTCAGTAGCGTCACGCTAAGCTTCCAGCTGCTGAAGAAAGGAAAAAACGCCCAACCCTTTACTGCTGAACTAGTTCTGCTTTCCCAGCCCACTTTCACCGTGTAGGTTAATGCAAACGTCCTGTGTGGTCTGACGGCTGTTGTTTATTGTAAGAATAAAGGGGGGCAGGGGGAATAAATAAATAAATAAATGCGAAACTCATTCTTTCCTCCAAATTGTCATGTTTTGTGATGTGGCAACCTGGAGCCCAACATTGTTTCCTGTCCAGATCACAAGCTCACTGTGTGCATAGCTCATTTTCATCAACAGAGCTTGTTTTCCCCCCATTGTTAGAGATTGTACTTTTATAATTTCTGCTTAATTTTAATCCAAATTTAATGCCCATGCCCAACCCTGTAATAACTTGCAGAGAGTTTAATGGGAAAAGAAGGCAGTGATTAGTACAGTCACATTAATACAGGTACACAGTGTGTTCGAGCTAGGATTCTGTACATTACAGGACATCGTGGTTTATGGTTTTTTATTTTTCTTAAACAGTGACTATGAAATATTTTTCTGGAAATTAACTGAATCCTTTTCCTCAACTTTTCTGCTATGATGCCTGCTCAGTAAACATCTGTAACTGTAGCCAAAATAATTCTGGCAAAGGTAACTTCTTATCTGCATGTAAATAGGATAAAGTTACGCCTCCTGGAATTGGACCTGAGCTTCATCCATGTTCATTCTTCTTACTGCCTTTTCTCAACCACACCAATGTGAACAACGTAAATTTTCTATGCAGTAGATCAAAGTCCTCCTGCTGTTTTTTCTCTGCAAGAATAACTACCTGTTTTTGTTTCTGGACACTCTGCTGTGCATGGTTGTACAGTATCTATAGATGACAGAGAAGAAAGGGCACAAAGTGCAGTTACTATATCCCAGACTTATACCAAAAGAAAAATTCAGATTGTAGCTTACTACAGAAAATATTGCTAGAGAGGGTACCTTTAAATTAGAGGACCTCTTAATAAGAGAGTAACTTGCTTTTTCTCTGCGGTGTGGAGATCTGAGACTGCTTTTAAATTCCTCTTAGGAGAAGAATGAAAGTAAAGAGGTGAAGACCTCGAAGTCCACATAAAATCAGGATCTAGCCAGCTTTGAGCCTTCATGTAACAAGACTCTGCAGCTGCATTTGTCAGACCTGTGTGCGTCATGTAAGCTCTCATTAACCACTGATTTTAACAAATTTTATGGCAAACAGAGCAACTTAGTCTCCACAGAATGTAGCTGCAAATCTCAATGATCATCAGGGAGATCTGAACTCGGTCTAAGAGCAGTCCCAGAGCTGTACATGGGAACCACATTGTTCTGGATTAAAAATACAAACTGCTTTTGCAGGAATCATAAAAACCAACACCACCTATTTACAAAAATTATTAAACTTCCACTCAAATTAGTAGCAAAAAAATAAGATACAATACAGCAACTTTGGTTTCTTCTACCGCTTCTTTCCAATGATTTAAAGTTGGTATGTAATTTATGTAGTTAGTTTACACAGCCTGTCTGCGACCCAGGATGTCACAAGTTTAGTTTTGTTAGTAGATTGTGCTAAATTTATCAAACTACTTGAATGATGACTAAAGAGCAAAGAGCTAGATCATCTGTGTTTTTTAAATAGAGAAAAAAACCCAACAAAATTAAAACTTAAAGTAACCTTATTCCCAAGAGCTTTTTAGAATCCAGACTTCAGAGAGAGTAAAACTGGGCATCAACAGGCTGCAATTAAGTGCTCTGACCAAGACTTTTTTCTTTCATTAGATCCAGAAACTTTATGTATAAAAAGAAAGATGTGAAGTCTTCTGCAAAACACATGGGGCCCAACACTCAGTTACACAACGAGAGGAGATCTTGCTCAATGGAGCTCTGTCAGGCTCTGTCAGCTGGAAGTCTAACCCCGAAAGTTACATAACAGACCCTGCCAATTAATTCCTGTTGGAGTCAAAGTTTACATCACTGTTTAAATACTTTTCTCCTCATCACCCCATTTAAGAACTTTAATATCTAGCTCCCCCTTCCAAGTCCATAATTCTTCCCAGGCTACATAAATCCTTTATTCTGGCATGTCCAGCCGAAACTTGACCCCAGCCAACAACATTTTGCAACACTTGGCAAGGTCAGTTTTTCCAACAAGGGGGAAGCCCAAAGGCTAGATAGACACCCACCAGCCTCAGCAGTGCCAGCTACTGGCAGGACTGAAATTCTTCCCAAAGACCACCCCAGGGTAGAAAGGATGTCCAGATGAAGTGCCAAGTCAGCAAACATGCTCAGCAGCTCTACTAACAGGGCACATCAAAATAAAGGCTCAAGTATGAAACATGGATATTGGAACCAGCACTCCTTGAAGGAAGTCGCATGGAAAGCTGTGCAAACCTCTCAGGGACTGCATTAATATGCGGTGACCCGTTCTTTGCTTGAAGATTACTTGCAGCCGAAGAGATTGAGAAATGAAATTCATCCTACAAATACTTGAAGATGATTTTAGTTTCTATTTGCAGAATTAGGTAACCTCAGCTTGAAATCTTCCAGTGTCTCCTGGTTCAGGACGAGCGTAATAGGAAGAATAGTGCTGGGATGACACATGTAGATTAAATATGCTAGAGAATTATAACCTATTCTTTGTGAAGCAATTCTTTGTGGACTATTAGGTCCACATATTTTTCAGAACTGTGATGTCCACCACTTCAAAGACTCACTTGAAGTCCTTTCTATAATACATCACTATTTTTTTGGGGACATGGAAACCAAGAACCTTGTTTGAAACCAAGAACCTTGTTTAAATCCAAGAGCTTTAAAACTAAAGGAAAAGAACCCACCCTAACCTCTTCCTGCTTTTACTTTAAAACTTTACATAGTATCTTAAAAATTCTCGGATGGAATATGCTTAATCAAAAGGCTCAAATGTCATATCAAGAGTTCCAACGCTGACTAAGATCTGGCTCCATTGATCTACTAATTTAATGTAGTCTGCAGTTCAGGTATGTTAAGCTGAAAATCAGTCTTTCACTACTGAAGACTCTTGCAGAGTTACCTGAACAAGTAAATCAATTTTTTAACAGATACAAATTATCTATATAAAGCATTCCTCGAAGATAACTGGCTACGGACAGTTTAACTCGACATCTGAGAAAGAAAAAAAAAAAAAATCTAGCAGCACTAACACGACAGATCTTTCCAATAAGCTGAAATCTACATGTTCAAAGGAGAAAGATGGTACAGCTATTGTGATAATTACTGAAGCCTCCCTATATTTCTACCTTTAGAAAATCTTCAGTTTTAAAACTCAGTTGGAAAAACAAATGAACAATAACAACAAGCCGCTACCTGCAGATCAACAGGAGTTCAGTAACGAAGTGCTCCACCAATGCCAGCTAGGGACAATCTCCAGAACAAGAATCTTACAATGAACGATCCAAACGAACTCAGTACTCAACGGATGCATGGACTTTCCCAGATGAGGAATAACAAACTGCAGAACCTCTTCTACAAGTGATGAAACACGGAGAAACACACACAATCAAAGAAAAAGTGTCTGAGAAAGTTACATAGAAATGCAAGTTCGTATGAGGTGCGGGGGGTTATTGCTACTATTAAGGAAAATTAGAATGTAACTGGCAGAAGCAAGTTCAGCTGCTCATATAAAATAGATTGGAAGGCAACATTTAGAATTTTTTTAGCACCACAGAACATTCTTCAGGAGTATTAAGTGCTCCTGAAGTCTGACCAAGTTCCTTGGAAGACAGCAATACCCACCAGACAACACCCATAGGGAGGAGTTAGAGCATTTTCCTTAAAGATAAGAAATTCAGCTCTTTCTCAGGACAAGTAAAGGAAAATCTTCTGGATCTTGATGTAGAAGCCCAGCAAGAGAGTCTGAAAATGCCCTTGGTTTCACCTTCCTTTGCTCCATCCTTGGGACAGCACCTTGAGACTAGCAGGGGTAGGGGTGCCAGAGATCTTTAATGAAGAACTCTTGAACAAGACAAAGCCTGTTATACAGCAATGTGGTAACAATGACTGCTGGAATAATCACTCCTAGGAGAGTTTCATTGCTCTAATGACACCCCTCCACGGAGTAAGCGGGGTACACCGCCGGTGGCTGAGGAAATGCCACATGGCACAGGTATCGCTGAACAAAGGTGACGAAACATGGGTGAGTTGAAGTTGCATATCAACTGGGGAGGGGATTAGAAAAATGGAGAGCAAGAAATGAGCCTGTGAAAAGAATTACTCACATGTGAAGCTCTCAGACATGAAAGCAGCAGCTATGCAGGGTAGGAAGCGTATGCCAAAGGAGGGACTAAGCTTGGAGAGAGGGTTAAGAAAGCAGAACAGTAACTGAGCTTACAAATTTTTATAAAGCGTTACTGAACAGAAGTCACTCACACAGAGACACAATAAACACAAAGGGGAAAAATAAGAAACCAAACCCCCAAGCTAAGTAATTTTCCATTAGGCAAAGCTTGGCCAGATCATTCAGCTCTGGGTTCCAGGCTTCAACCAGCTTCAGACTAACAACTTTGTGGGAAAAGGCTGGTGCCTGCGAGGAATTTGAGTGGCTTGTCTGTGGAGTTGCCTTGCAAAGACAGACATACTGAAGAAAAGGTTTTAGCAAATGAGCAAGGATTTACTTGCTCTCAAAAAGGCTAAAAAATTCAAATTTCAGTTCAGTAAATTATTCTTATGAGGGCAGGCAGTGGGAAGTCCAGCCCTAGGCTGAGCCCTCATTGCTATGGGCTGTATACGGACAGAGCTGTACAACTCTATAGCCACAGAACATCTATAGCCAAAGTAGGTAAGACAGGGACTAACCACTCCATTTTACTGGTGGGGACCAAGGCACGGAGAAATTAAGTAACTCGCCCAAACTGATACAGAAAGTCTAGGAAAAGCTTAAAGTTATAACTTCATCTCTGAAGGCACAAGGAAATGCTGCCATTGCCCTGTTAACTTTCCTTTCTACAGGCAAAGCTTAACATTTGCAATGGGCTAATTATGACAAAGCTGCAGAAGTACATTGGGACTCTCATTGTTATAAGAGGTGAGGATGATGAAAAGATAGATTAAAGTCAGTATGATTACATACTCCATGTAGGAAAAGATGCTCCTGGATGCAACATGTGCATCCATGTAACTGGATGTCACTAATCACCAGCCCGGAATTAAATTTTGGGATATATCAGGTGCAGAAACAACACAACTTCCCCCTTCCCTCAAAAGAGCAGAACCCGAACTCAATGTCTCAGCTCCTTAGTGGGAAAACCACTCCAACCAGCTACCACATGTCCCAAAACACGGATCAAGGCAAACTTGCACATAAAAGAGCCTTTCCAGTACATTGCTTTGTTAGCATGGACGTAACCATTGTGTCAAACCACATAATTGCTTTGTGCAAGACACTGCGGGCTTGAAGTTGAAACTGCAAAAGTAGTCAGATAAATTCACAGAGGAAGCATTCATCAAGAAAAAAACATCACTGCTGGCACAGGAGCTCCCTGAACTGCAGAACACCGGGGTCTGAGAGTGTCAATACACACTTAACACAAACTCTCTCTCGGCAGCTATGTTGCTGGCACAGTCATTTTATATTTCATTTTAAGGGTTAGAGCAATTTAAACAATTAGGCAAAGGAACACCGCAGCAATGGTAAGTAAACCTCTTTGTGAGAGAGCGTTCATTTGAATTGGATGGTTAAATCCCCCATAAAGCACCTGGAAGACTTAACAACTCCTGTCCAAATGAACAAGATGTAATAAGCTTGTATACAGGCCTGATATGAAAAGTGGATTGTTTTTAGTAAAACAGTGGAGAATAACCTCTTATTGAAAAGAGTGATATTGAATTTTAATCAGGGGGAAATAAAGATACAAGAATAAATCTGCACAGGCTTAGAGAAAGACTAGATGATTTTCTCAGCCATCAACAATGGATGCAGGAGTGTGTTACATCCTAATCTGCTATTTTCTGTTGTCTTTACTTTTTCAATCACCCCATACATCCTGCCTTTTTAAGAAAAAAAGCCAAACAAACAAACAAGCAAACAAATCCTGTCAGTATTGTCCTCTACAAAGTGCAGGGGAAGCACAGATACAAAAGATGAAAAAGTGATTAAAAAACCTCCTACCTCAATGCAGCTGGGCCTAATATTTCATCCCAGTATTACTCACTCGAGTGATTATAGACTTACATGTTCAAACTGAAAGCAGAGGAATGCAGACTATGTTTTGCTGCTCATATTTCATATATCAGAGCTTAGTAACAACCATCATGCCCCCGGTGATACTCATCTGTGCCATGACTTGGGACTTATGTGACCCTTACCAGCACCCCTTTCAGTGCCATCTTGAGCACAAACTGTATTTTTGGAGGGGTTAACTGGAAAACCATTTCTCAAATGTGTTTTTAGTTATTACGAGATACACAGACACTCTTCTCCACAGTTTGTTATTTTTTTGAAGTAGCATTGTGGCAATTACGGGGGGATTTTTATTCTCCACTGGCATTTGAAATCCCGTTATCTGTATTTCACTGTGGCGATGGAGTTCAGTGTTATGTTTCTGGGCCAAATTTTTATGGCTTGTTTTCTTCTGGTTTTGAGTAGTGGGTGCAGACAACATTGTCCAGGTCCTCAGAGTAAAGCACACGTGAAATAAATTTTTCCCCGGTTTTCAGAAGAGCAATTCTGTGTCGGGG
>NW_010401777.1:0-4942 GCF_000710305.1 Buceros rhinoceros silvestris
TCCCCCAGGCAGGGGGCTAAGGCGCCCGCGGTCTCTCGCACGTCCCGCCGAGGAGCTCCCCCGCCAGGGAGGCGCGGTGACGCGCGGGGCGGGAGCACTGCGATTGGCTTGTTTCGTGTGTCGGTCCAACCGGGTTTATATTAAACCAGACAGAAATCAATTTTCAACTTTCAATACTAGGCATGGAGTACTAAGGAAATTTAAATTATGTTGTTTTCTTTTCCCTTCAGACACATATTTTTCAGGTGTATCCTCCTTTTGGTAGTAATTTTCCTATGCAGGAATAAAGGCAAACATTTTGGTTTTCTTTGAGAGTTCCAAAAGTGGGAGCAGGGGAATCCTTTTTTCCTCACCTTCTCTCCATTGGATTTCAGCAAAGTATAGGATTCAAGAACTATTTGTATGATGGTAACAACAGGCATAGCATTTTTAAAGAATTAAACCAAATTTGGGGGAAGACAACAAAGGAATAAGTGATCGGTAACAGTTGTGTAGGCACAAAAAGGAAAATTCCTGCAATATTAATGAAAAGGGTTAACCTCCTCTTAGAAATAACTGTTAGAGTCATTGTCTGCAAGATTGCTTTAAGCAGCAGGTTCTCTTACTCTTTTTTGCCTTTCATGGTCTGTAGAAGGCAGGGACCATTCTGTCTGGTCAAAGGAGTTAAGGCAATGCATTTTCCAGGTCATGAAGGCAGCAACAAATCCACCATGAGGTCAGGAAGCACAACAAAGTCATTCTTGAAGGAAATGCCTTCTTAACAGGAAGAGATACAGCTAAACACAGCTGGAAGTCTTTTACGAAAGGATAGCATCTTTTTGCATTAAAAAGCTGAACATTATAACTGATATTTCTTAAAATCTAAATGTGACCATCCTCACTAAGTTCTTTACTTAGCCAAATCTTGTCTTCATCAGGATCCCAGGTAAGATGAGGTGTACTAAGAAAAGGTGCTTTGAATTTGAATTTTAAAGGATTTCCTTTCCCTGTTTACGTGTGAAACAGCTACCTGTTCTCTTGTACCCAGCTCCATCGACAGGCCCTTTTGCAAAGAGATGCTCACAAATCCATGCTGTCTGAAGCGTGGACAGCCATAGGACACAGGTTTGAGGCAAAGCTGGAGCGTTTGTCCGTTAAGTTGCAGCTAAGAATCCTTCAGCAGAACTTGACAGTTCAAGCTGTATTGCCACCAGCAGTGTGGTTCCAAGCTAGCTCCTGCCTGCCCAGGAGGCAGCACAGGCACTCTCAGCCTTTCTTATCACACATCCATTATAACCACTTAGTTCTGGAGGTCTGAAATTGTTCCCTAATAAAAACAACAAATCACGAGTTCCTCAGAAAGAATATCAGTACTATAGTTTTAAGTTTGTGTGTGCGAACAACATAAGTCAGCGGCAATCTACATCAGCTTTTGCTCTAAATCGTTTGAGCAGAGAATAAACAAAGTCTTTATTCTAATTAGAAGAAACTATAATCATCATAAATTGCTAAAATATCAATGTTATGGTAAACAAAGCTGTCAATATCATTGTGATAATTATTTTGAAAAATAAATAAAACATGCTCATCATGCTTGACAAATTTAATTGCAGGATGTTTTTTATATGCAGTAATCAAACTAATGATTTGTCCTTGCCACTCAGCAAGGTTTACTTTGTGTTAGTGAAAATGTAAAGGCAGCACAGTACTGGCATCTATATCAGAATAGAGAAAATAGTGATACCCTTCCTATACAGAAGGATGAGAACACTGTGGAAATTTTTATTTTATCATCATTTCTGTATTCAAATGTTACTCAGGAACTGAAATGAAAGCAGAAATATTTCCCGTCTTACTTATCAGTGTGAATTTTTAATTCCTCTTGTGATTGCAAATGCTTTTTATATGTGAATAGAAGATACAGGAAAAGTGAGAATAAATGCCCCACCTCATGTGACCAGCACAGGACTTTGAGAGGGACATGCAGAAAATCCAAGTTACTAGTTTTCTGTCATTCAAACTTGCAGGTCCCTAAAGGAGTTGTCCCTAAAGGAGTCATCCCAAAGGCCAAACTAAGTATACTGTTGGTCTGACTGTTTTGTAACTCGGAACAAAAGACAGGATTACTTTAGCTGTCTTCTTTCCTCCTATATTTTCCTGATCGGCTATAGATTGCTGTTTCCTGTTCTTCTGATGCAGCTCTATGCTATCTTGATTTGAACACTGTTTGAAAGCACTAACCATTCCTGTCTTTTTTCAAGTTGGAAAAAAGACTTTTCCTTGGCTATACAATTATTCAGCTTGAATTAGCTGAAATGAGAGTGAAGGTTACTGTTCTTTCATATAATGAACTATTGTCATTTCTTTCTCTTACAATCTTAATTTTGGCAAGCACACCTTGGCAATTTAAAACACCTTTCTCTGAACTCTGTGAGTGGCTGATTTGAGGGCTTCTCTTTGTTTCTCTGAAAGAAGAGCTGTGGCTTTAAATCTGACTTCAAGATTTTGCATCCTGCTGTAAATGTATAATTTTTGTTTAAAAATTACCAGTCTCCTTTCTTTCTCAATTGCAGCTTTTTAATTTTCTTTTTTCAGAGGATGAAAAAAGAAAAGGAACACCTGATGTCTCTGGCCAACCGATGCTTAGAGATCCAGGGTCAATGAAAGGAAGTGCTATATTCAGTGCAACTTGCATTTTGCCTCTTCTGCAGAGCAATAGGAAATTCTTTGTTCAGTTGCCAGTAGGTATCGCGTCTGCTGAAATGTTTCCATGGAGACAGGGCACAGCTGAGAGCATCCACGGGTACCCTGTTTACTTGTGCAGCTGATGGAGCACCCGAAGAAGCCAACTCCCTTCTTTAGGAATCTCAGTTTGCTAGACATTAAATACTAATTTCCTAAAGAAAACTTATAACTCTGTAAACTACACAAGGAGAAAACAAACAAGCAAAGAAAGTATAAGCATTTCACACAAATTTCACAATATTCCAGTGATGCTTGAGGAAACTTGAAAGCCCTGTTGAGATCCCGTTTTTTGAGTTCGGCCTTTATTTGCATTTCACATTTATTTATTTCTGGATCTAAAATCAAACAAATACTGTTTTCTTTATCATGAGATGACTTTAACACATTCACTCCTTTGACTCCTTCACTCTTTCACTTCAGAATAAAAATTATACTTTGTGGAATGTCAGAACATGAGGGGTTTATGTAAGCACTTGTGAATTAGTTTCTCAATCACAGAATGGTGTTTGAAACATATAGTTATGATTGAAAATTTTTGTATGTTTTATTTGGATTGAATAATTCAGTAATTTTTTTCATTTGAATGTACGTGTTTGCTTCATCAAGGTTCATGAGCAGAGAGGAGGAAAAGCTACTGGAAATGTATTTTATTTCAAGATGCAGTTATTCAGTTTTCTGTTTGGTTGTGCCTCATTCCTCTATGCTTGTTGGAACAAAACGCTCCTGGAAAAAAAGGTTTTGATGTTAAACTCTAGGATGTGTTTCACATAGCACAGGTAGGTAAACAAATACATTCTAGCGGTGAAATCCTGACCTCATCAAAGTCAGTGTTAAAACTGTATCTTGACTTCTTTTTTTTTTTGTTTGTTTGTTTTTAGCAAAACCAGGAAATTATTAGTATTGCTATGGAAATTACTGATAAAACTTCATCTTAAAAAGTTCAGACTTTTCTAGTCACCAACACTAATTCTTTTTAAATAATAACTTGCTGTTAAAAAGATGAAGATTTCTCATCTGTCATGTACTTGTCTCACATAATATTTGTAGTAGACTGAGTTGTAGCCGCTTAGTACTTGGTCATAATAATCCCAAGACTGTTAACTCTTGTTTGCTGCACCTCACCATTTTCCAGAAGATTGAAGGGTTATGACTTATTAAACAAGTCTCTGTTAAATGAGTTGGAGAGCTATTCTGCTGCAGAAAAGGCCCTTAAAATCTGAGCTACCTCACTGCAGCCTGGCAGATATATCTAACCCACGCTGCAGTCACAGATGTACACACATCTCAATGTATCCTGATCCAACGGGTGTTGCAGAGTGATTTGATCTTTGCAAGACAAAAGATTTGGATCTATTCCATCAAACTTGAAGATCCATTCAGTCTGACACAGATTATATAGAAACCTTTTTGCCCTGAGATCTTATTCTGAGAGGTCAAAGGTGCTATAACACATTAAATGAAGATGCATCCTAGTACAAAGTAGTTGTAGCCCTACTTACTTGTCCTTAGATCGGTGAACCTCATGCCAGTACAAATTAGTTGGGGGGAGGTAAGGAGAGGATGACATTCAGAAGTGTATTTCTCTTCAGCTGAAGACAGGAATAGGTAGGACAATATCACAGGAAAGGTTGTCTTCAATCACTTGAAGGAGAATAAGCCATCCTATTTTCAGAGCTCCTCTCTGAACAGTAGAGGAAACCAAAGAATTAAACCCAAAGCAATATCTTCTTTTGCTTCCCTTTAAGAGGTGATCAGGTGCAGAGAATGCTTGACCCTAAAGTCCATTCAGCATGGAAAACTGTGCCTTCACTGCATGAACACAGACATGGTTTCTGCTCAGCTTTGCAGTGGAATTTAACCACCATCTTGAGCTGAAAAATCACACAAGGACTTTCAGGATCAAACTTATTATGCATTCAGTATCCCAATACTCCATCTGCTGTTTCCTTGTTCCCCATCCCATTAACAAATGCTAAGCTGCAGATTGTTTTTCACATAGTAATGAGCTGCATAAGTATGCAAACAAAACAAAAGTTATATATTTCTGTTAGAACAAGTGCCAAGAACACCTCCTGTTGCAACACTACTAATGACAGGATAGCAACAGTGGGATAAAGCAAGTAATTTGTGGTATTCCCAGGTCAGCTGCACACATGGTTTCTCCAAAAATAAGTGAGGCAATTTATTCTATACTTACAATGCACCAAATTCATTCCTG
>NW_010401777.1:5059-16056 GCF_000710305.1 Buceros rhinoceros silvestris
GCTTTAATTGCAGTAACCTCAGTGGATCTGTATCATGGAAGAATTTGGCCTTGCAGTTGGAAAGATTCCTACAGATGGTAGTAAAAAAAGGTGACCAGCATAAATAATGTCATTATCCCAATTAACTGGAATTGATTAATTCATCCGTCCATTTCCGAAATGATTATTTCCAATTAAAATAATTGCCCGGATAGCATTCCATTGCTAGATCTCTGGGTGAAACAGAGATCTTCCAAATAGAGTTTAACACATATGCCAGCACAACCACCACTACCTGGCAGCAGGGAAATATATTGCAATCTGCAACAGTTCAACATGAGGACAGAGGAAGCTTTGGAATGTCTCTAAGATGCACAGATTCATGTATTATAATTATTGCTTTGAAAGCATAAGGTTACTGTGGAATGGGATTTGATTTGTTGCATAATCAAGGGGGTGGTGATTACTGAAAAGAGATTGCATTTGTAAGCAAGTAAAGACACATATAAGGAGCACAAAGAAACTGTGAGATACTATCAGTAGTCATAGCCAGTGCTGGCAGCAGCACCACAGCAGCCTCTCACTGTTGTATATTTTTATAGGCATCACAGATTTTCGACCACATCTCTGAAGGTAGCTAGCTCTGTTGATGCTACCCAGCTGATATCCTCCCAGCTGTGAAAGTGATACAAAGTCTGATGACACCTGTCTGAAAATGTAAAGCATGGGCTGGGGAGTCTGACACCACAGACCTACCAGAGGCAACAGTCCACTTTCCAGTTGTGATTAGGAGATGATGGGTGTGACAGGGATGCCTTTCTGAAGTTTCTGAAATCACAAGTGAAGTGTGAGAGAGAAACAGAGTAGTCATTTAAAAAAAGGGGTAACAAGCTCAAATGAAGAAGATGTCTGCCGTCACAGTATAGCATCTGTTAATTTTAGAGAAAAGGCTGTTCTAATAAAATGTGAGAGTACACATTGGTGTATACGTAGATAGGGATGGGTGAAAAACTGTCTCAAAGAGGTGTTTTGTATAGAAAATATGCAAGATTCAAGCATAGTTTACATCGAAAGACATTAAATTCAGAGCTGAATAGGGTGGTCAAATTAGTAGACTGCACAGTCGTTCAGTAGAGACAGTGGTACATTTCTAAGAAAATGAGGTAGTAGAAAGCTTGGAATAAGAAAAAAATGTTTGTTGAATGTGAAGTCCAAGCTACACGATGAGAAAATGTCAAAGACATTACAGTTTTAATCTGAGCAGAAAGAGAGTTACTGAGGTTGCTGAAAGCCAACGGTGAGATGTTCATGTAAGTAATAGCAAATGATTTTCATCTGCAAGTGTGTTAGCAGCAGGATAAGGCATGGAGGGAAATATCTCCATTGCCTATGTACTGGAGAAACCTGCAAAGGACTGGCAGAGAGATAAGAAGTGTTGTTTACGGGACATACTAATAAAAAGATGATGGAAATATACAGGAGGAGGGGTGGTTGGATTAGTCTTGTTCAGAAAAGGTGTTGGTTACTTCTATTCCCTACTTCCTTCCACAGTATTTCTCCCCCTTGAAAAGAAGAGAAACTGTCAGAGATTTCTCCATCCAGATGTCCATGGATCTGATCTCCATCAGATCTCTATCTTGATCCAGGACTCCTCTAGTTTTCTTGCAGGTTTTGCTGATGTTCTAGTTTCAGCTGGGGTAGAATTAATTTTCTTCCCAGAACATGATACTGTGCTGTGTTTTGGATTTAGTATGAGAATAATGTTGACAACACAGAGATGTTTTAGTTGCTGCTAAGTAGTGCTTATCCTATGTCAAAGATTTTATTTCAGTTTCTCATGGTCAGCCACCAAGGAGGTGCACAAGAAGCTGGAAGGAATGTCAGCCAGGACAGCTGACACGAACTAATCAAAGGAGTATTCCCTACCACAGGGAGGTGTTTCAGTAGATAAACAGAGAGGATTTGGCTGGGGAGGCCTAATGGCCCTATTGTCCTTCCCATCCCAACAGCAGTGGGTAGAGTGAGCCAGCGACTGCGTGGTGCTTAGTTGCCAGCTGGGGTTAAACCACGACAATAATTAAACAGAGTAAGTAGCAACTGCTCCTAAGCTGTGGAACTACTGCAAGGACTTCCTCTCTATTGAATTGTGGTGAACATGACCGCAATGCACTGACAGCAACAGTGGCTGACAGCAACAGGGAAAATGAGCTCCAACAGGATCCGTGACACCAAAACATTTTCGTTGTAAAAAACTTGTCTTCTTACCTTCTCCACAAGATTCAATTTAATTTTTTAATGGAGAATAATATAGTTAGTTTATAAGAAAGAGTTACCAATTTATATATGAAGTCTCAACTTTGCTGTCACCACTGTGCCACCACAAAAGACAGGCAAGTGGTCCCCTCCCTCTTAATAGGTGCATTTATTATTGGCTACTGTCAGCCAGGTCCACTTATGTCCATGGGAAGGCTGCAAGAATTAGTCCTGTAATGCCTTGTCAGTAGGCGCTATTGTGCAGTTCCCCCTCTGTCAAGCTGTACAGTTCCTCCCATTTCTGCTTCATACTCCTCACTGCTCTTGTGCACCTGCTGCCCGTGCATACTGTAATGACATTTCTCACTTAAGAGAGCCTTGAAATTTAATGTCCTGTTTTAAGCAGATATCTTTGTCGGAGAATTCAGGATTATAATCTTGCTGTAGTAAAATGGGAAGGAATGGCTGAGTGGGAAAGCATTTCACCATGTCCACATCACTGGAGTTTAAAACAAGTGTAAGAAGGGATGAGAGTAGCAAGAAGAAACTCAACCTTCCTGTAATACCTGGGAAAGTAGAGTGCCTTAAAAGATTCTATTTCATGGTTGTTGTCCTTTCCAGGAAAGCTACTGTGACCCTATTTTGCTCCTAAAGTCTAATGATTTGTTGCTGAACTACTCCATGCTCAGCTTTGTTGCCACTAAACACTCACCCATTTTCACTGTTATGCCACTCACAGAAGGCAGAGAATGAAGGAGCATACAGCATAATCCTGCACACAGACTTTAGGTGTAACAACTCAGTAAAGAAAAAAGATTTTTCTCCTCATATCCTCATCTAGGCAACTAGAGAGTGTAAAAAGCCAGTCCTGAGCAGATTTAGTGAACTGGAGTGAAATGACAAACATTGCTGTGGTGGGGAAGACACAAGCGTTCTCCGAACCTGGGAGGTGATTGCCTGCGCTTTGCACAGCTGCAAGCAGCGACAGACAGAACAGGATGTCTCTCCTGACCTCTAGATGCTTTCAACCATTTTTAGAGCACCTGAAACACTAGAATAAACTCAAACAGGCCAAAGATCAAACAGTGGTGATTTTATATATCTGAGTAATAAACGATCAGAATGACAATGAAATAATTGAGAGTAGTGAGACAGAGAGCACAGAAGATAGCTCCTCCTTCAAAATGACCCTCTTATATAACATAAGCCTATTTTAGACAGCCCTGGAAATAATGAGCTGCAAGCTGCAATCAGTATGAAAAGTAGAGTTATTTCAGAGAAAAGTTTGTAAAAAATGGTAAAGCAAGAGGAACTTTGCGGAGAGGGTCCTGCTAGAAGCTCTTATTTTTCTTAGATTGAAAAGTTCTGTCTAAAATTTCTTGCTCTCCATTACAAGGAGACTGAATAGAGCAGTTATGGCAAGCTTCTTATTAGTTAATTTTCAAGAGGACGTGACGGTGGAATGAATATAAACCCCGTGTTTGCAGCACAGTATGCTACATCTTGCTTACTTGTTTAGATAGTGAACAACACCTCAGCTCATGTATTTTGGACTTACTCTGTTGTGAGTCAGTGGCATGAGCCCTGGGGTGCTGCTCTGAACTGCAGTGTGACTGTGCCCATTACCGGGCTGTTATTAAATAAATATAAGAAGTTCTTCGGAGGGGACTGGTAGAAGCCAATTTTAATACTAGAATGATATTCTAAGTAAAGAGCTAGGAATTTAACTTCAAAGTCCCAATTTTGATGAGTAACATGAAAGAATGAAAAATTAATTTGAAGTATTGGGCTAAAAACATCATCTTAGCATAATTTGGCTTGTCATGCTGATATGTAGGAGGGAGATGCTTGGTCAGTCTCACAAAAATTTCAGTACCATGTTGAAGCCCTGGCACACCATAGTAATCTTATCCTAAATTTAAGACAAAAATGCACTGTAAAGGCACCACTCTGCCTCACCGTTCACAATGTTTAGCCAAATATAGAGACAATCTGTATTTATCCCTGAATCTTTGGGGCTTCAGGGTGGCTGAGAGTAGTCAAAAGGAGACAGTTAGAGGAGTAAAATGAGCTAAAGTTTTAGAATTTGGACCTAAATTTATTGCCAGAATAAGAGAAAATTCTCTAAAATTTAGTAAGTAATACCATCAAGTCTTGGTAAGATTGAGTCCTGCAAAATGCATCACTATTCAGACAAGAATATAATCAAGCAATTAAAGCTATAACAAAGAGAATTTATCATCTAGGTCATTCTTGCAAAAAAGTGAGTTTCAAAGTACATTTGCCATAAAATATATATACCATAAAAATTATTGTGTAAAGTATGTGTGCAGAAAAATGAATCTCTGTGACAGTGAAACTGTGAAATACCCAACATATATGAAAGACAGAACCCTGAATCTCTCTAGGACAAGTTGACTCACATCCTTGAATCCTTCAAATTACTCATATTCATGAATGTTGAATCTGTTTGAATATTGCTGTGAATTTCTTGGGTTTTGGGGTTTGGGGTTTTTTTTGTTGTTGTTGTTGGTTGTTTGTGTTTATTTTGTTTTTCCATTGAGGAGATTCTTTTTGTTTCAATTTCTTGTAATTTGTTTCACAGTTCACAAAACAGAACCTTTTTTGGAGCTCTTGAATATCTATAGTTCTCTTACATTCTGAATCCAGTTAGATTAGTTCTTCAGGCAGAAGAGGTAAATTGCTTTCATTATTAAAAAAGTACTTTGCTATTGAACATGGTTTTTGAATGTTTTTTTCTTAGTTGACCAAAGGGGTTCCCACTGCAGTCCTGAAATTAGCTAAAACAAAGGAAAACTTGTCAAGCTGTATTTTTAGCAATAAAGAGCATTACTGCAGCTCTAGGTGATAGTTAGAAAGACTTTGTTAATACCCACCTAGAGTTCAACACCACTTTCAGTGTCCCTGTGGTTAACCTAACATAAGCATCTAGGTGTGGGTTCTTCTATCAGCACAAGTTTGACTGAAAGCATCTGATTCACAGACTGTGCCAGGACAGCAGATGCTGTGCAAGTCTTTTCAGAGTGATATAACGTGTGGAACTCATGACTGTAAAAGTAACATCTTTCCTCTGAGATCCTAATCCAAACCACTTTTGAAATCTTTTCTCTTTGAAGCCTTTTACTTTGGAAGGATTTAGAAAGAGAAAACCAAGTATTTTACTTGTCCTTAGGGTCTGTTCTACGTCGCTTTCTCATATTCATGAATATTGCATGCTGTAGAACTACTAGGTTGGGGAAGCCTTGGTCCATCTGTGGTTTATCTGTGGGTTTTGTGCAGGAATAAGCTCTCAGAAAGCCCATTGATACAGTCAGTCCTGGTCAGCTCTAATTCAAGGTCAGTATTTGAGAAAATGGCTACAGACTTCTGATGGATGTACTGGGAGAAAGACACAGTACAAAGGCGAAAATCAGAAAGTGCTTATTACTTACTACAGAAAAGAAATCATCAAATTGGAGGATTCTAAGTTAGAGTCACATCCTGAACCTAAGATTTGCTCTAATTCCCATGGAAATTTATTATTGGAACAGGCAATAACTAACTGAAGGAAAAATGCTTTGATTGTAAGTCAATTGTCATCACTGAAATCACTTCCAGCTCTGTTCAGTTCCTCTCAGTTATGTCTGCAGCTGGTGTGCGGTTCAGAGCTTCAGACAGGTCTTTGAAATAAGTGCTGAAAATGTCAGCTCCATCGTTTTATACAAGACAGTGCAAAACTGTCTTTTTTTTTTTAAACTCACTTCTTAGGTGCTTAGGATCAAGATTGTTACTTCTTGTAAAATCTAATTGATTGTGGCCTATTCTGAAGGAGGTAGAATTTCTGGAAATGCAGGATATGCTTAAATTTTAGGTTCCTAATGTACAAATCTCCCTAAAGTATACACCTGAAATGCCTACATAAACTAAAGTGAAAACCACGTGCTTTTGAAAATCTCTTGTCCGTTTGAACATAAACTACCAAGCTGAAGAGGGGGAGTTGATGATCAATGGCTTTTGAGCATAGCTAGAAATAACAAACAGAAAATCTGCAGTTCCTGAGCTAGCCTCACCAGATATTGTGGTATTAATTTTATATTCTTATATGAAAATGTACTTTAACCTCACGGACCTTTTAACTCCTGACTGATTACAGAAAGTGACAATCATCGTTACCTCCTCATCCTACTAACAGGAAATGAAGGTTTTTGAAAGACAGGGACACAGTGCCTAAAAGAGAGGTAAAAGAATCTGTTTGAAAATGGCTTATGACCTTTTACTGTCATTTCTGCCTCTTAGGAGACTTCCGACACTAACCAGTTGTGTTCGCTGTCATTTATGACATTTTTAGGTCATTATCTTCTTCCACACACATTATACAGAGTTTAGAGCCACGTGCAGGCTTCTGTTGAATTGTTTACATGCTGTTGCATTTTATCTGACAACTGCTGTTCGCCAATTCCATACTTGGTGAATTAGAAATCAGCATTGGCCAAGAACCCAAAGCTGATACATCTTCAGCTAATCCTCATGCTAAAATGCTGTGCTGCCATGGCTTAGTTATCCACTGTTCTCTGTCTCTTTTTTTGGACTGTAATCTGTCACCAGTACTTGCACACTACATAGGAGAGGAGTTGAGAGGATTGATAGTGCCTTAATAGAGCTGTTAAACACAAATATATTCATAATTATTATTATCCAACAACTGATTTCCATCTACAGAAAAAAATTAACCAGCTATAATTTACTGATCTATATTTAACTTGAGGGGGACTTGATCCTCTCTGTTTGCAACTGAACTACAAAAAAAAAAATACTTACTTCAGAGACATTTTTCCTCTGTAACATATATATTCTTTAGAGAAAACATTTTTTTTTTGCAATGAATGGCTAACAAGGAAGATCAATTTCTAGGGGCTTTTAGAGCTCAAATATAAAAAAAATCCACAGCTATCTCCTCAGCTATCTGAATTTATTTACATATATATGAATAGATATTTATATATGCCTACAGTACATATCTATGTATCTATCTTTACTTTTTTAAATTTTTTTTTTCTTCAGGGCATGCCTGCAGGAAGAATGAAGACTTGTCCACCATCTGACCAGGTGAACAGGGAACATCAGGCAGTCCTAATAAAGGGACTACAGTCCCCATATTTTCAGTTGTAGTACCTGGCACACACTGCCTGCAATAGAAAACAGATAATAGGAGTAAATGAATAAGTACACAGTTCTGATATAAAAAGAAAAAAATCAGAAAACTCCTGCAGTATCAATTTAGCTCAATTATGTTTGTGTCCTGGCTACAGAAGAAAATGACACCCATTCTTCCTTTTGTATCTGATCTGACAGCTAAGTTTTATCATTGTATTTCTTTGCTGATTCTTTCTCCTGCTAATATTCACTGCTTTTCACTCTGTCTTTATCTGCAATTTATCCGGTAAACATCATTTCATTCAGGCTAATAGAACTGTTCAGAAGCAATTTTTTTTTTAAGGATCTGAAATTTATGATGAAAGGATGAAATCAGAGTACACAGCTTGAACTTTCTTTGAGTTACTTGATTCTGCATGTGCCTGGAACATCTAGTCATCCAAGCTCATTGCAGCAACAATGCCAAAAGAGTTATAATATATTTTTATTACAAAAAAAAAAAAAAATCTGCTTTAAATGTCAACAACTTCTTAAGCCACTGGTTTCACATTACCTCAAGTTTAGGGCTTAATCTCAGGCCTATACAAACAATTTCAACCTTTTTAGCAGACTTTAGAAAAGACAACAGGAGCCTGTTTCGGTCATGAGTCTGGAGCACAGGTCACACAGGCTCCTGAGCCGGCTGTCCCTTTTCTGTACTAGAAGCAAACACAGCACTACACCTAGGTAGCTGTTCTCGGGCTAATATTGCTACCCAGGACTGTACTGCAACAAAAAATTAGTAATGGGACCCACTGGACTTACAGCGTGCTGCGCTGTTCACACTTGCCTGAGCTGGGATTGTGTCTGGCAGGGTTTTGGGAGCGAGGGAGGGGACTATTGCTGTGGCTTTTGTAAAAATCTTCAAAAAGTTCCTCTATCTCCAAGTCAGACCCACCTCTGACCAAGGCTGAGCTGATCCCTACCTCTATTAAGGAGGTCGTGACACTGAGGAAAGCCTATGCTGGAGCAGCCCATCACTGGAAGGACAGCTCACAGAAGAGACCCACACTGGTAGGAGTTCACGGAGGACTGCCTCCTGTGGGAGGGACACCGCGTTGCCATAGGACAGGACTGTGAGACTTTTTCCCCCTGAGGAGGAAGGAGCGGCAGTAACAACATAGGGACTGCCCACAGAGCCCATTCTCTTCTAGTGGGGAGGAGGTAGAGAATCGTGAGCAGAGCTGAGTCTGGGAAGAAGGGAGGGGTGGGGGAAAGGTGTTTTTAAGATCTGATTGTATTTCTCACTGTTCTACTCTGATTCAATTGGAAAATTGATGTTGGTATTGTTGTTTGAATTAAATTTATTTTGTTCCCCCCAGCTGAGTCTGTCTTTTGCCTGTGACCATAACTGGTGAGTGAGCCCTCCTTGTCCCTTGTCTTGACCCTCAAGCCTTTTGTTGTATTTTCTCCTCCACATCCCACCAAAGGGGGAGTAGGAGTGAGCAAGTGGCTGGTGGTATTTAGTGCTGGCTGAGTGGACCTAAACCACAACATTGCTAAAACATAAATTTGCAAAAGCCTTTGTTGGTACAAGCAACATCCTCACAGCCTAAATTCTATGTCAGTCTTCCCTTTTGTCTTGTTCAACATCACCCACCATTTCAGAAGGAGTTTCACTGATTTCAGAATCAGTCAGAGGTTTATAGGTCTGGATCTATGGCCCAGTTGGAGAACCCTGCTAAATGCCAACAGGGTGACTCCAGTGCTTTGTCAGACACCTCTGCATACGACAAAGAACTGAGCTCTTTGGACTGCCCTATTATGTCGTTGAGGTCTCCATTCAACATAATGACAGGCAACTCAGTGTATTAACAGTGTACTAATGGCTCCTGACATTCACAAGAGTTTTCTGGAAATGATTTGACATGATTAATGCATAATGATTCCCCTTTGCTTTTTAACAAGGTCGGCATTTCTCAATGAACCTTTACACCAGGCAAGGATACCTCTGACTGTTAAAGATGAACTGATTCTAACAAGCTGTCTCACGTGGGCTGCTTCTAAGCTACAGAACGTGCTAGAGAAGTGAAAAACTTTAAAAATGCCTGTACTTAGAAATGACACTGCGCAAACACCCGCCTCAGAGGAAATTCACGCGTACATACTCTATGCAGATTATGGACTATGTGCAATTTGCCTTCTATCCTCCAAATACAGTAAGTATTTAAAAGCTGCACACATTGCACACACTTCAACAATACAGAGGCCAACTTATGGGCCTGGCTGGCAGCATATCCCACCCTGCAATCAATAATGCTTACTTGGTCTTTGTCCTCAATACTCCCCCAATCTACCTTCAAAAAGTCCCCTGTGTTCTGATACTCTAATTTTTGACATTTTTTGATCAGTAGCAACTTCAAAATAATCTCAGATAAATATTTTATTACTTTAGATGGAGTCACATCCTAGTTTGACTAGATTTTATTAATTTTTGCCAAATGATTTTTTGAGATGGAATTTAAGAAGAAATCTTTTTAGTGAATAGTGGTACATGCATCATTTTCTTTACAACATTATTTTATCATTCTTAAGAAATAAAAAAAATCATCTTTAACACGATATGCAACAAAACTTGAAATATTGACTAAGCTTCTTAACACTTCTTTAATGTCACTATCACAAATCATTGTATCATGCTTATCTTCCTTGTTTTTCTCTAGTTACATTTTGTTTTCTCTGAGCTTCATTTATGACAGGCAAATACTAGAAAATAACTTGCAGATTTAAATATGACTTCATTTCTATTATTTTTGTTATATTTTGTTGTATTTTTATTATAAAGAATAAACAGCATGTTTTTGTTTTATTTTTCAGCTTCGAATCAACATATCTTAAAAATAAGCAAGCAGTTCAGCATAAAACAATATGGCTTAAATAAATCCTGCTTCCCTTCCTTTGGAAGACCACCTCCAAGTTTACAATGAAATATTGCTAACCTTGTCAGATAAAGCAAAAATATGCAAACCCACTATTTTCCTCATGGATTGTGTTCTGCCTACTACGTGCAACTCAGACGTTAATTTTTAAAGTCGTGGATAATCTTGGGTTAGTTTAGACAGAAAAAGGGTGGCTCTGAACAAAAATGAGTTTCGGTTCCTGTGTATAAAGGAAGGTTAAAAGAGAACTTCTGTGATATGAAAATGGCCACAGTTATTCATGCCTTTATTTCCAGGGTGAGTCAGAGGAATGGATTTTACCCTAGCTCTGCGCAATTGCTAAAATCGTAACAGCAAAACATGTCATCTATCGTCATCATAATACTATGAGAAATATGGAAACTGTACCTCACCTTCAGCCACATAAATCAGAGCCTCTTTTCTATATTGCTAGCAAGCTGTTCATAATCAATATGAAACTCTCTTTTATGCTTTTCTCTCCCTTAATATGTTTTTTTTTAA
Organism: Buceros rhinoceros silvestris; assembly: GCF_000710305.1. NCBI lineage: Eukaryota > Metazoa > Chordata > Aves > Bucerotiformes > Bucerotidae > Buceros > Buceros rhinoceros. Next base: position 15,886 of record NW_010401777.1, read on the forward strand.
TTGCTATATTTTTTCCTTATTTTTAATGCTAAGAACAAAATGGAAAACTTGATGATTAGTTGGCACACAAAGCTGTAGCGAAAAATATTTATTCCATTGCTTGAAAAGTCTATGGCAAACCCCCAAATTTTATTTTCATATTATTTATATTATATGTATTATAATAAAATA
>NW_010401778.1:0-11338 GCF_000710305.1 Buceros rhinoceros silvestris
ACCAGGAAGTTTAGCTCAAACCGGGACAGCACCCCTTTCCTTTTTTGAACTAAAAAGTGATTTCCTGTGCTTGTCTACGCTGACCAACGGAAATAATAGGTTTCTTCGTGTTTCAGCCTAACTGAAATTCTAAGAAGTGGACATCACTGCCAAAGTGACCCTACTGTTACACGTGAAAGGAAAACAAGCTCTGTATTATTTCATTAGCTCTCTTCAGATTTCTGCATTTGCACAAAATCACATGCAGCTGATGTTCCAAAAGACAAACTGTGATACAGTCTTCTGTAACATACAGTCTCATCCACTGTCCTTTGACTGTATGCCCAGAAATAAATCTGAATTCAATTTACTTAATTTACGGGTTTGACCTGGGTCTACCACTCCAGAAGTAATCTTTTTCAGTTTGATTCCCACAGAAAAAGAAATAATAAGCTTTTACTGGTGAACCACTGCGTATACAGACAAAATGTATCACACAATCTTAAGAAGAAAAAACCCAACAAATACAAAATATTGTAATAATATTAAAAAAAAATTCCAAAATGTAATTAAATTGCACAGTACAAATCAATCTAGGATAACAGCCCTATGATTTTTTGGGCTGTGGATGCAACACAGCATTTCTCTCAAAGCCATATTCATAACTTTTTAAATAACTCGGTTATAAAAAATATTTAATGAAGAACCAGGTAATTTAATAGTGACTGTTGTTCAAACAACACAGTTTCACAGCTTGGCCACATCTGGCTACAGAAGCACCACAGAATGGATTTCAAAGTGTATGCAAAGCCTATTAATTACCAGCCTGTGTATGTGGCTCTGTTAAACACCAAATGTTCTGCTGAGGCTGTCTAGAAAAGGTCTTACGAAGCGATGTACCAAAATTGCATTCCTAACCTTCCCTAAATACATTTAATGCTTCAGACACAAAGAAGCTTTTACACAAAATCCTACACTACAGTTTTGTAGTTTCTGTATACAAACCCACTCACTTGTTTTAAAAGATCCAGAAATAATTTATACATAAATGGGAGAAAAGCTTCAGTAACAAACTCTTCACATTTATTGGTTTAACATTAACGTAAATGCCACCAAATAAGAACTGCAACCAGTTTACAGTTCCTAGTAAGAAGTGTCAATTATCTTAAAAGGAAAAGTTATCCTACCTCAGTTTTGTGAAAGTTAACAGCAAACTGCCCCTTTGCTGTAACCAAGTTTCAATAGAAACCGTTTCCAAAACCACTAAGAATTGATAGAAAAGACTAGAGTATGGCTCTTCCCATCTTGTTTTGCTGTTATATTAGAAGTAGTTCCACACTCCTGGCAGAACAGAACAAGACAGCCTTTTCTTCACGACGTCTTCTTGCAGAGCTGCTTTTTCTATCTATATTAACTTCTACTAAAGTGCAAAAAATTTCTCTCTCAAGAGGCAAAGTGAATATGCTCAGGTATATCTATGCTCACACTATCAATTTGAGATGTTTCCAAAGAACTGAGAAAAATGGGAACAACTGACAGCTCTTTTCTTTCCTAGCAAACACTTCACCACTGACAAAGCTTCAAGTTTCTCCCGCACTTTTGCCCACACGTTTGTATCAAGTGGGACTGCCATGTCAACTGGCCAGGGAACCTGGCAGGGACTTTGTCGGGCTGCAGGCAATTTTCATCCCTTTCGAGATGACAGTCCACACAGAATGTACATTATTATCCCACAGGTGCTTTTCTATTCCTGTGCTGCTTTTTCTCATGGTTCCTGAAGGGAACAGCACAAAAGTGGTGTTCAACTATAGTCCAAAATTAGTGGTCATCTGGGCATTTTGTGACCTATCCTCCACAGACCGTGAGCAGTCTTAGGTTGTTAGCTGTGCTCAGTGCAGTGACCTGCCCAGTGATGGCAACATGAACCCTGCTGGTTGCAACTTTTTCATGATTATATAGATACCTTTAAAGAAGAATGTCTTACCTTGGCGTATAAAAGTCTGGCTGGTATCTAGTAATATATCACAGCCTTCTACTATCGTTCTTTCTATGGCTAGATTCTTCCGGATGTTTTCTGTGTCACTCACTTCATCATGCATCACCCTGTTAGACACAATACAAAACACACTTTAAATTCCATGAAATGGATCTTGCACCTGTTGTGTCTATTTTCACTTGCACTTACACAGTGTGGACACAGAAGGTAGCTGACGTCTTTTGCCACCTGCTACAAAATGCATGTACACATGCAGTACACGATCACTCTAGAGCAAGTTTCTTGCCTTTTTTCCCTCCGTTTCAAAACATTCTTTCAATCATTTCATTTTTTCAGCAGTGGAACCAGTTTTGCCAGACTTGTTTTTAGACGATTCCTAAGCACATCTGACAGATGTCACCAAACTAAAGACCCAGCTGATAGAACGGTACTTCTTGATCCTTAATAGACTAGGCTGCCAGAGACCTGGAATTTTGTGTTGGTTATTACACATTGGAGTCCCTGCCCTTGACTTTAGGTTCCCACTCTGTTCTGCTTCAGTTTACATTCACTTTCCTCTTGCTTCCTGTAACAACCACATCCTTGATGGCTCACTGCTTACTTTCTTCCACTTTTTTCCATAGGTATGCTCCCCTTACAGAGAAATACAGAATTTTTCAATGCTGAAAGCAGTCCAGAAGTTTATACAGTGGTGTGATGTATAATGTTTTCCTAAGCAGGAACCAGAGTGCACTACCTGAAAGCTCCTCTCTCAGAACTACATTAAAGGGATGGAAATGAGTCACAAAGTTTTATATTTACAGTCTATACTGCCTGCCTTATGGGCAGAGGAGGATCAGTCAGACACAACCTCCAATTCCGAACATTCAGTGATGAATTAGTAGGATCAGCAATGAACTCTTGACTTATGAGATGAAGCCAAGTCAAAGCTGATTGATCTGCTTCTACACGTAACTCTGGTTAGAGAAATTCTCTGCTTTGCTTGAGTGCAAAGGAGACATTGCTTCTTTCTGCAGCTTTCTCAGACGGGGCAGAACTTGCTGAACACTGCAGGAGTCAAACACACGAATTTCTGTAAAAGCTAATGCCTGCCCAGCTCTTTAAGAAGCTAGAGCTTGAAGAGTTGGCAAACATGACCTGACTTAGAAAGCTGCTTCTTTTAAAGATACAGCAGGACAAAAAGGAAAACATAATTAGCTCCAAATTAATGGGTAGTTGCACAAAGTAGCCACTTTTTGTCGTAACAGAATAAGAAAACCAAGCAGTCAAGAGCTTACAACTAACAACAGCTGTGTAGTGATCACTCTTTCACAACTAAACATTCTCCAAGTACATCCTCGGTGAATACTCCAGATACTCAGGATTTATATCCTGGAGTTCATACAGCATTGCTTTATTCACAGCAGAAAACTATTTTTCTCAGAGACAATAACCAAATTCTTACTGGGCTGACAGAGGGGAACATCTGGTAATGGTCTGGGAGTTCAGGGAAGAGCTAGCTTCATTTTGCAGGTTTCTACGGGGAGCACGAGTTCTCAAAATATATCTTTAGTTCCTGTTTATTTGGCATTATTTGAAGCAGATGTGAAAATCAGTTATTTCATTAATGCACGCAAATTACAACAAAGATTAAGAACTCAGTACTTTTCAAGACCCTGGTTGATATCCATTGCCACAGAGTATCAGAAAAGCCCTTTTTCTTTAAACTCTCCAAGAAATATATATTTCTACGTAAAGAAAATTGCTTAACTTATAATCCTAAGTGGGTGGATCCTACAGCAACTCTTATTCCCCCCTACCAAAATACAAGGAGACACTTCCAGATTAATGTTAGCCAAAAAAAGAAAAAAAAGAGGAGCCAAAATATCAGGTTGGAGTATTTTTGGGTTGGGGTTTTTGTTTTTTTTTCAGTATCTTCATTTTGTTTTGGTTTTCAACCTATTCTTTAAAAGAATTTCTTAAAAAATAACAAAACCAAACCAAAATACAGAAAACAGGGTTTTTATTTTGAAACCTTTGATTCAAGATTATCAAACATAAGGTAGAAAAATCTTACCTTGAAAGTTCTTCTAGTTTGGATTTAGCAAACTCAAGGCTTTTTCGCTCAACATGTTCATGTGGTGTGTGAGCCAGAAGTTCATGAAGTGTAATAATATATCGAGGAATCTTTAAACAAATGAGGTATAAAAGCAGTAAATTCGTAACAGAATAATTCCAATACAGCTTTTCATTAAATATTAGTCATTAGGTTGGTCAGAAAAGTTTTGTGAACATAGTCTTTCTTAAACAAATATCCACAGCTAAATGATTAAACGTACATTCTAAATATAACTACTGCCAAAAATACCTAACATTCGGTTGATAGAGACTGCATACTCCTATATATATTTTCAGTTTGAGGAAGCACAACATCCATTTATTACATTTTAAGGAAAAGATTAGATCTGAGGCAGCCACAAATCCAACATTAAATTTCATTGTTTCATGCTGCTATCCAAGTGCCAATAGAGAAAACTTTCAAAACTCCCTGGGAGATCCATACACACCTTCCCTCAATTTTAACAGTATACGTGTGTATCTAAACTTCTTGTGACTTTGAAAATGCCAGCTGACCTGTTTGCATTTAGATAAAATTCACATTGCACATTGAAGAATAGACAGTATTTGACTACTAAAGGCCACAGGGTAGCACAAGGACCCTGATCCATTTATTATTACTTAAAGCAGTTTCAGGGGTTTTAACAGGAACCAAGTGATACTGCAGTATAACTTGTCTTTATAAAACAGAAGTTGTTTAGGAAATGGAGACATGGCTTCTTATTATGCTAACCTGAAAAGTCATCAGCAATTACATCCTCCATAACATGTGAATAGGATTCTCTCTCTCCCTTCTGGGATCCCATGATCTTGTTCCAGCTCAACCAAAAAGAAAAAAAAAAAATACCCTCCCAAAACTTTACAATATACAAATTTATTGTTACAGGTGCTCACGTCCCTTTAGGCTAATATGAATAACTAGAACAAACACATATGTTTCTGATGCCTTTTTTTTTTTTTTAATCTCCTTGGTTTGCCCTCAGCTGAACAAACTGAGGGATTTCACTATTCCTTTGATGAGCAAAAAGTTAGCTTAAATGTCAAAGCCACAGAATAATCAGACCAGTGTCTCACAGACCTCTTAATCTACTTGGTTTGCCCCCAGCTGAACAAACTGAGGGATTTCACTATTCCTTTGATGAGCAAAAAGTTAGCTTAAATGTCAAAGCCACAGAATAATCAGACCAGTGTCTCACAGACCTCTTAAAACAGCCACAAGTAATTACTGTAGGAAGATCAAGATAAAGTATCCGAAGTTTTGAAAACTTTTGCAACGTATTTTTTGTTTTCTAAAGACAGGTCACTGCAGAACAAAGTGGGAGGAACGCTTCAAAATGTATCGCTAGTGAAATGCTTGTGGATGCTTTAACTTGCTATACTGGGTATACCATCCCCCTCTGGACTTGTTTCGTAATCCTGCAGCAGGTAGAAGTCGAGTAATTGTTCCTCAGCTTTTTTTTCTTTTGGTGCTACTAGCACCAAAGGAAGAATGTCCCACATTCCCCTTCAAACACACATAAGATTCTGAATAGAGATGAATCAGTATAGTTGGAGAAAAGATCTCTACAGGCTGAGATTCAGTATAATAACAAAATAAATGAAAATTAAATTCATTTGCATGAGACTATTTTTAGTTAGGGAAGAAGAATCTTCAATCGTAATGTCAGTAACACAAAATGCATCAACCAAACAGTAAAAAACAAATAGTCACAAAAAACATACAGAGACTACCTGAAACATGGGGTAAGTAAGGAAAGTTTCCAGCATTCGACCCTCACATGCTGGGTTGGCTTCATATTGCTTCAAGAGTTTGTCAAAATCTCTGTTTTGCTTACAGTTTGCCAGTACTTGTAGACTATATTGATGATTCCGAACAAATTCTTGATATATGTTCAGCATTGGCAGCAGAATGTCAAATAAGTCAGCTAGAAAAAGTCAAGAAATGCTTTTTTTTTCCATCTACCCATCTGTCAAAATATATTTTTAAAGAAACTACTATGTTCTATGGAAGGAAATTACTATAATCAGTTCTGTTTCCAGTATACTGAAATTTTAGAAACATTAAACTCAGTTCTTTTCATCTGCCAAAACATAGTTGTTCTGATTAGTTAATAATCAGACAACACCACCAGAATTTCAGGGGCCCATGTCTAATCAGTGCTTAGGGCAGAGGCATTCTCATACACAGACTGCAAGACAATCATTACTGCCTATGTTGGACTCCCACTCCACCAGATCTCATGGTGTTAGTTCTGGAAACGCATTTCATTCAAAAGGGACTTTTAAAAAATCCTCTCTTAAAAAGAAAAAAAAAAAAAGATCTTGCTGTAATTTTAACAACAAACATGAAAATTCTATCCCTAGAGAAAAATGCAGTAACTTACCTAGGATTAAGGTAGGCCAATTAGCTATTCTTGCTTTTAAGCCCTGGTGAAATATCTCATGAAGAAACATGATAGTTTCACTGAAAAACAAGTATTGAAACAAGCAAAAAGATGTCTCAGGTTTTATTTTCTGATTAACCATTCACAGAGAAACACCCTCCCTCATTATTAGTACATTTTGCACTTTGTAAGAAGAAAACAGAGCACAGTTATTACTATGGAAGTAAATGCTTCCTTGTATTGGAGTTTAAAATTTTTAGCGTAGTATCTCTACAAAATATGTAGTATTTGGTGTAGAAAGCATATTCTGTTTAATTCTTTTAAACAAAAGCATCTATTAATAGTATGTTCCAGTTTAATGAACAGGTTTTCAAAGAAAATCTCTGACAATACATTCAGTACTTTAAGAGGATCAGTAAGAAGCAGAAACCTCAAGCCATTCTTGCTTGTTGCTGTTTAAGCATGTACCTTAATATTGTATTTTAGTTCATGAGGTCAACAGAAATAGGGGACATCTCACTTCTAAGAGAATCAATGAAGAGTACAGTGATCATGAATAAGCCCTGAAAGGGAAACCTGTCTCATAACTAAAAGAATATGTTCTATTTCTTAGAAGTTTGGGGCAGACTTGGATGCAATTCCAATCCTATATAAAGTTTAGATGCCTGCTGGCGTATTTGTACTCATGATTGTACTTGGATGCTTAATGCAAAGAACAATTCTTTTTTGTAGAATATGAAAAGACAAGTAAGAGGGAAGAAGGCTCCTTAGGCAGAACAACAGAAAATAGAAGATTTGACGTACTCATCCTCAGGGTCTTATCTGGATATATGAGACCACTAAGTCAAATTTTCCTCTCTTAAGAAAAAAGGAAACAGGAAAGGTGACAGAAAATTGTAAAAACTAACCCAAGGGGCTTAATTTGTCCTTTCCTTCCTCTAGCAGAGGAATAGACTGTAAGGAGGCAAAGAAGTCTAGCTGGTTTCAAACAGCATCACTGGCAGCACTTTCCCTTTTACTCCTCCAAACATGGTATACCTCAGAGACATTATTTACATTAGAGCAAAAAACCACAGCCAGACCTCACTACTGTAAACTGAAGCACAATGGGAAGAAGCAGTCAGTGAAAACCCCAAAAAGCAAGCACAAAAACCCATACCTGTTGAGGAAAATGCTACTAACATCATCATGACTGATAGGTGGCTTCTTTGAACTTGCAGCCATCCTTAAGGGCCGCAGAAAACAGTTCACAAGAACATAAAGTTGATGCACGTATTCAGATTCAGCCTCCACCATGTTAAAAACTATCTGATTCCTTTTTCTCATACTTTCTGCATGGGGAGAACAAATATAATCTTGGACAATAGTCTTCCATTTTCTTCTACACAACCAGCCCCGCATAAAGCTCTGGACCTAAAAATGGACAAAGCAGAAAGCCGGAATGAGAAAAAACATTACATGACTTATCACACGCTCTTCATTGTAGAAATAGGCCTCTAAACGAAGTACCTCTGTTTAAAAAACAAACAAAAAAGTCTCTTGCCTTTACTGATCTATAATTGCTCCTGAATTACATCTTTTTTTTACATTTCAGTTTGTTAATGAAATTCCCATGATGACTCGGTCCTATTTGTTGACAAAAACCAGACTGAAAAGATATCACATACATATCAAACTGTCCTTAGTGCAAGCTCAAACATTCTACTTTTGTACGTACTGTTTCTATCCTATCCTATCCTATCCTATCCTATCCTATCCTATCCTATCCTATCCTATCCCAATTATTGTGCTACACACTGTGCAGCTTTTTTAAATTCCTTTTACCTCCCCTTACACATTTCTCTTATACCCCAAAAGTATCGTGCAATGCTTCCAGGTAAGACATTTCAAGGAAGACTCAGTATCACTAGTGACATGATTCTGAAACAGCTGTTAAACTCAGTTTGCTTTCTGTTTTGAACACATATCACTTAGCATGTATATTTAAAGCTAAATTAGTATCAGACACCTAGGCCAGCAACACCAACTTTCCACAAAAGACAGATTTTTGGCATTCCTAAAAAGAAACTCTGTGTCATGGAATAATCTACTTAAGTATAATATTCCATTGAAGTTACAAGTGGATTATAGATTTCAGAGAAGGTCTACAGCTGTTCACAGAACATTTCAGTATGCTTTGCCCTGATCTTCACTTGAAGTTTATTCATCTTGAAAGAGAAATGCAAAATCTCACTGGTAATAGTTTACTCTGAGTAAACAACTTTTAAAAAATGGCTCAGTTGTCAAAACAATCAAGATGTAGAATACAGTGAATGATATACAGAATCAGAGCTCTCCTTCTAATAAAAGAGACATTTCCAGCTTCTCTTACAATGTTTAATCTGCATCAAAAGGAAAACTCACACAAGGGCAAAAGCTCAGTGCTGACCCTGACTCAGATTGCGTGACCCAGAAATACTCAGAAACTAAGTCCACATACCATAGAAGATATTATGAAATTTAAAAGACTGAACACTGTGAGAATAAGGTTGACACATATTGGAATCTTCAAGCATGAATTTCATCTAGCGATGGAGTCAGCAATGGACACAGTTCTGGAGGCTGGTTACATCCAGCCTTAAGCCACGTCACCAAGAGCTGCACATGTAAATACCATACAGATTGAGACATTTCTGTCCCTGCTATTAAAAACACTGGCTGTAGTAGCCTGGAACAATCACCATCAAACAGATCGGCTAAAAAACCTAAACCAACACTGCTCTCTGCAATTTCAGTATTGTTATTCCACCTGCAGTGACAGAATAGAGGTCATTCTCTTATATCTTCACAAGCATTTCTATGTTATACATATAGTATATAATTTTATATATAGTATAAAGTCATTATGCACTTGACTCCCACAGGATATTGCACGTGACTTCATTTTAGTCTTTACAAGCAGTTGAATACAATGTGCAAACTTCTTTAAGAAACTGAGTGTATACCTTGCAAGTTAAAATGAATACTTAAGAAACAAATACACCATGGGATAAACAACTCACTGAAACATAGGAAGCTGATGTAATTTAAGAGGTTTAAGTAGGGGTAGGGCAGAAGGAATCTTGCTATTTTACTGTACTGAAGAAAGTACATGAAGTAAAAACTAGGCAGACAAAAATACAGAACTACACCCCTCCATCCCACCCTTAAGCACAGAAGACTACAGTTTTACCTTTTTAATTTTTTTAATGTCTGGATCCTCATCTTCCAGGTTGCCTTGATAAGGTCGCATTCTTTCTTTTGTTTTATTGAGAGCTATAATCTAACAAAAACAACCACTCGTTAAATGCTTTCTCAAGTTAATAAAACTCTTAGTTACAGAATGATCAGAAAAAAATTTTCCCTTCTCCAAGACTGTTAAAGCTGCACAGAATGACAGCGTGTATTTGGTCACAGGGACATGAACACAGCTCTCTGTAAACCAGCAAGGCTCTTGATCTAGACAGAGGAAGCACCAGAAGAGAGCTTGTTCTCCTCTCAAAACCAAGTGTGGTTTTCAGACTTGAGCAGCTCAGGACCATCACAAAATTTTTAACATTCACTGAAACGGAGCAGTTTGGAATAGTTCTCAGTACTGTCACAACAAAGACAATGTGTCAAGGATCAAACTTCTTGTGTGAAGACAGGTAGGAAATAATACAATCAATGATGCCCATACTGCAAAGCAATGTGATACATTAAATTCTCTGATAAAGAAATAATCCAATCAGTTTAACAGTCCTCAATATTTCCAAGAAAAATTCCTACTCAAGGGTTCATAGAGGAATTATTACCCATTAACTTCACAGGGTGCTGTTATTTTCACAAATATTACAGAAATATTGCATATCATTGCAATGCACTGAGCAAAACACTGTATTTCAATAATTGCTTGATGGCTCTGACACATACCTCAGATTTAAGTCTTTCAATTTCGGTGTCTTGATCTTCAAGCTGATGTCGAAGCTGATTGGCTGCAATTTTTTCAGTCTCTACAATCTGGACAAGATGAATGTACTTCTGCATTAACACCTCCCTTTCAATCAGGATATCTGAATAACTAAAAGGGAAAACATTTACATTAATAAAAATAGCCAAATATTGTCTTCCATATCATCTTATATGATATTGACAGAATAAACATTGCACCAGAGTCAAGAAACCTGCAAAACTGTGTTTGTTTGGCTTAATCTATAATGCACAGGAGCTGTCAGGGCTCACTGATGGGGCTTTAAACTAGATTTGAAGGGGGAAGGGGATAGAGTCTGGCTTGCTGAGACTAAACCTATGAGCTGCACATCAGTGTTAATCGGACAATGTCCCAGAGAGCTACTTGGGTATGCTGGAACAGCAGAGATCAAGTGCACTATGTCCGGGGATAGGTCAGACACAATGGTCACCGGCTGGCCAGGAGTCGAGGCAGTGACAGGGAGAGGTCAAGCAGGTGTCAGGCCTTTTCCCTTCAAAGAAAAGGCAAAGAGATCACTAGTCCAGTGGAAGTACTCTTACACCACTGCATGCAGCATGGGCATGCAGGAGGAACTGGAAGCCATTGTGCAAAAGGAAAACTGTGATATAGCTGCCATCATGGAGATGTGGTGGGATGATACACACAACTGGAGCGCTGCACTGGATAGCTACAAGCTCTTCAGGAGAGACAGGCCAGGCAAGAGAGGAGGGAAAGTGGCGCTGTATGTTAGGGAGGGTTTTGATTGGAGATCAGCAACAGTGATGGAAGGGTAGAATGTTTATGGATCAAAATCAGGGGGAAGGCCAACACGCCTGACATCACAGTGGGAGTCTACTGTAGACCACCCAACCAGGAAGAAGACATAGATTAAATATTCTACAAACAATTAGGGGA